>NC_057808.1:423445674-423517450 GCF_018294505.1 Triticum aestivum | reverse complement strand
GGTGAGCTCCTACTCCCTCCTCTCCGGTGAGCTCCTACTCCCTCCTCTCCGGTGAGCTCCTACTCCCTCCTCTCCGGTGAGCTCCTCCTCCCTCCTCTTCGGTGAGCTCCCCTCATGGTTTCTCCTTCCTCCTCTCCGATGCTCCGGTGAACTCCTCTCCGGCGACCTCCTCCTCCTCTCCGGCGATGTAGGCGAGCACCTCTCCGGCGACCTCCTCCTCCTCCTCTCCGGCGAACTCCTCTCCGGCAAAAGAACACGGCAAAAGAACGTACAAGATCCAAAAACAGGAACAAAATTTGAAATAATATCGTGCAAAAAAACGAGCCAAAAAAACGAGCAAAAAATGGGCAAAAAAATCGCGATCCAGATCCAAATTCAAAATTCAAAAATAGCAATGGCGCACGGTGGGGGTTAGACGGTGCGCCACTACTATTTTCCCGCCTTCAAATTTCAAAAATACTAATGGCGCACCGTGGCCTATACTAATGGCGCACCAGTGGCCTATACTAATGGCGCACCAGTGGTGCGCCATTAGTAAAAAATACTAGTGGCGTGATGCTAGTGGCGCACCAGTGATGCGCCATTAGTACGCAAAACTGGTGCGCCACTAGTAAGCCTTTTTCTAGTAGTGCTCCCCCCACACCCCAAAAAACATGTTTTTCCTTTTGCCTCCCCTGACATCTCAGTCATGCTTCACCATTGGATCATATCACCCGCTGTAATACATTGATCCTGCATGCACAAATTTTCATCAATCAAAGTGCAATTTACATTGCCAGGAAACTTTTATTAGATAACAATTGTCTTAGTGCAGCTAACGATGGGCAATTTCTTTCATTCGATCATGACAGGATTATATTTAGGCCTCCCTTGGTTTATGTGAATTTCGTAGAAATTCCAAGGATAGGAATTTTACAGGAAAATTTTCTTTGGAGCCTTTTGGTTTGTAGAAATGGATCCTATCCCTACGTAGGATAGGAACCAATCCTTTACATTTCAGATGAAAAAAATTAGCCCAGACTCAATGGTAAAATTTATATCCTATGCATCAAATGACATCTCTTTCTCTATAGGAATTGAGAAACGTGTCATCACTTTTCTATGATTTTCCTATTCCTATGATGTTCCTATTCTGTAAACCAAAAGAGGCCTAAACCGAGCGTAGGAGAAGGACGACATACCATTGGAACTGGCCTAGCAATAGGAGAGGGGAATAACCACGATGTAAAAGGATGAAAGAAAGAAAAATCTGCTGAGTAAGAGGCAATATTAAACCTTTGCAAAAAAAGTATATTAGGATAATGACCTCTTAAATGAAATGGTTGTTACTGAGGATACAACCCAGGCCGTTAGTGCAAGCTAAAGCAACTCTTGTTCCCCACAAAAAAAAGGGACAATGGAGGAGCCTGGAAACCTCCTCCGAAACATAAGTACCGTGTAGTTCTAACTGTAGGGCAGCCGGGCATGCTTGATAGAAGGGTTGCGCGCGCTTTGCTACGGCTCATAAGTTTTATATTTGGTTTGGAGCATGAAAGTGATGATGATTTATGTTTTCTATTTTTTTTAATAATGCAGTGTTTTGGTGGGCCTTTTCTAATGTGAGATTCTATATTATCTATTAAATCAACCCATGTGTATGTGAGAAAGTTTCTTGCGCTGACGACACATGTACTATATTGGTATTACAATGTCGCATATTTACGATTATTTTTTGCCAGGTGGTGAGAGGGTCATGTGTTTTTATAGGCTGGTTGTTGCCCATTGATTTAATCATGAACCAAATTTAAAATTTAACACCTCAATCTAAATCATTGACCCAGTCAAAATTGTGAACCAGATCCAAAATTGAACACCTCAACTGAATAAAAACTATGAACCAAATTCAAAATAACCTCAATCAAAATCGTTGACCTAGTCAAAATCGTAAACCAAATCCAAAATTGAACATCTCAATTGAATGAGAGAGCTCTAAAATTATTGAGCATGATTTATTAGAAGGGTTGGGTACGCTTTGCTGCGTGTGGGGAATGTTACAACTCATCTATGCATCAGTGCATCAATTTTTTCTTTCTTTTGCGAGGTAGTGCATCAATTTGCATTTACTAAGCCCGCAGTGCACAAATTTTCTTTCGACATCCAAGCCCATTTGCAGAGAGTGACATTTGATACTACATCAAATCATTGTTCACCCGCTCAATTTTTTTTTCAAATAATGGTTCACCTTTTTCTTTCTCTATGCGAACAATTACAATGCTACGAACCTGCGTATACATGAGGCGCACCATCTGTTTTCATTTACACGGTTGCGAACTTTCGTAATAAGCTAAGCAGTAAGCACCAACAGCACACATGATGAGCAGAGGTAGGACGCATCACTCACTCGCTGTCCCCAAGCCTGAACTCAGCTTCTGTCATGATCCTTCCTGCGCCTCCCTGACAATCAGCAACACTTAGATAACTTGTGGTTCTGAAAACATACGCCCCTTCGATCAGTATAGTAATTTCATACTACCATTATCTACTCCATTTCTAAATACAAGTCTGTAGAGATTTCAATACAGACTACATTCGGATGTATATAGACATATTTTAGGGTGTAGATTCACTGATTTTGCTCTGTATGTAGTCTGTATTGAAATCTCTGAAAAGACTTATATTTAGGAACGGAGGGAGTAATACCACAAGAGAGTGGACCATGTTATTATCATGTTCACTCTGTCTTATACTAGTACTCTTATCAAGCCTATGTTCCATAGCACCATGCTCATGCATGTGTGAGTGTCTTACCATTAGAGCCTCTGTTCCAAAGAACCTCGGAGTCAATCGTGGTCAGATGTTGGTCATCAAGCCTCTTCCATGTCTTGATAGATTTCACGCCTTGCCACTCGCCGCTCACTGTCTTCTCAAGCTGCACAGACACCACTCTTGCTCTCCTCGACCACCCGGCCTTCCCATACGCGTGGTAACCCAAGCCACCGGCATAGCAGAGCTGAATACCGGTGAGCTTCCCGCAGAAGTCATTTATGTGATCATGTCCTATGAAGGCAGCCTTCACATCTCCGGCTTCCACCATCGTGGTAAAGAAACCGGAGTTGATTGATGGCGAGCTGATACTCTCCTGCTTCACTCCTGTGAAATCGGATGCTGTGAAACTGCTGAACTCCGGCAATGGAATGTGGAAGTATGCAAGAGCAGGTGCCGGCTCCTTCTGTCTAGGTTCTTCATTCCTGTAGTTTTTCTGCATTTTATAGTGAGTTTTGTTCTTTAAATCTGTAACAAAAATATGTAAATACTCCATCCGTCCGAAAAAGCTTGTCCCTCAAATGGATTTATCTAGCACCAAGTTAGTACTAGATTACATCCATTTAAGGGACAAGCTCGAGACAAGTTTTTTCGGACGGAGGGAGTACTACATAGCACCAACAAAATGAGCTTATTGTACTAGAATTGTGTCATCACAAAACAACTTGTATTTGTAATTCTCTGCATTCAAATTTAACTAAACCCGGAAAATATTTTGAAACCAACTGCATTCAGAACTACAGCACCAGCAAACAGATATACTCCCTCCATCCGAAAAAGCTTGTTCCTCAAACTTGGTGCTAGACACATCCATTTGAGAGACAAGCTTGGGACAAGCTTTTTCAGATGGAGGGAGTATCATCTATTCTGAAATAGCACGAATTTCTTGAGTTATGTCTTCAGAACAAATAGCGACAACATTTTGCATAGTTAATAAGGTTCAACAGATAATTATTGTGTTGTTGCTGATAGCAAAATAGCATCCACCTACTCAGTAAAAAGTGCAAGGAGTGAGTATCACACCAAGATGGTGACAAATCACCAATTTATTTACCTGCAGACTCAAAGAGGTTTGCTTGAACCAAGCTTGCTGTGAAGCCTTGATCCAACCATAACCAGGGATCCACCATACAGTAGAACGGTCACCACTGTCGAGAAAATAAAGGTTGAGCACTGATTTGTTAGCCAGCAGTGTTCCTTCAACCCCACCAACTTCGAGGTTATAATTTCCGAAGCCGTCGATCTCTACTCCTTCAGGGTTGAAGCGTGACAGGGTGTTCTTCATGCCTACAAGGTGGCGCATCACACCCTCCCGCGACAGGGTGCCCTCCTGGTCATGGTTACCGAGCACAGCAGCCCAGCGAAGGTTCATGGTGATGGCCGGAGCGATGGCCGCGTCCATCGACTTGGCCGCGTCGGTTGAATCCGCGCCAAAAATGTTATCGCCTGCCAAAGAAATCATCTATGCACAATTCTTTTAGAATAAAGTCTTTTGACGGCCCTGCTTTGATTGAAAGCAAACTTATCTATGCACAACCACCCACCATCACAACCCTTTTTCTAACAGCAACACAATCCGCTAGGAGTGTGATGCGTGTTGTGTTCGCCTGATCGGCTTTTTTACCATAATTGAAATAAGACGCCGGTTGCCAAAATTGCAGCCTTGGAAACATCACCATGAAAACAGGGCAGTAACCTGAAGATAATCACAAAGGCAGCTACATTTGTATCTTTCCTAGTTGGGTTTTAGCTCCATGTGGACGCAGACCATTTCATCTCCGTCCTGGATGGACAGACCAATCAATCAGACCATTTCACCGGATGAGCGATTGGGCATGGTCAGAATTTCAATTTCCCCGACCCAATTTCAGTGCAGCTTCTGCTTCGGATTTCTTAATCGAAGTTGTATTAACAGACAGCAGGGGAAGAGGAGGAGGATGGGTGGGTGGGGGTCGGACCTGTGAAGACGACGAGGTCGGGGTCCTCGGCGCGGATGACGCGGTAGAGGAAGGCGGTGGTGTTGAGGTCGGAGCAGCCGGCGACCTGCTCGGGCAGCACGTCCTCGCACCCGGTGCTCCGCCCGTCCGCGTAGTGCATGTCCGCCACCTGCAGCACCTTGAACGTGCCGCCCTCCCGCCGGAACCGCAGCCCGCCGCCGCCGTCGCCCCTCTTCTTCCCCTTCCCCGCCGCCACCTCCGCGACGACGAGGGTGAAGAGGAGTAGGAGGAGGAGCATCAGCGGCGGAAAGCGCCGGAGGCCGAGGCGGGCCATGCCGGCTGAAGATGCAGCTGGCTAGCGCGGCGTGGTTCGGACGAGTGGAGCGGAGTGGGAAATAACCGGGGGATTTCTGTTCTTTGCAGGAGGATCTGGCTAGCGTGGCTGGGCACCTGCCGCCTGCCAGTTCGTGTTTGGCGGCGAGTCCACGGTGAGATTGAGATTGAGCGCGGTTTGATGTGAGGCCGCCGACGCCGACGAGTTTTTTTATGGGCCTGTGGGCGGGGGGTGGATGAATATTCAGAGTTCAGCTGTGATGCCGGCGACTTCCGCTGGTCGCGACGGAGACGGGGACGGACGGACGGTGCACCAGCTGAAGAAAGGCGCAGCTTATTCCATCCCGCCATGGCATATTCGGCTTCTTTTTTTCCTTCAAAAAGATCAGATCTATTATAAAAGATTCATTTGAAGTACAAAACACATCAAACATAATAAAAATTATATCAAGGTCTATGGATCACCGAACGACCATTGCCGCCGTCAGAACGAGCCGCCTGACCTTGTTTATGACAGCCAGGAAGTCTTCGTGCACGTGCCCCTAAGGACCAGCGTCACGGAGCCGCAATCGTTACCGTTGAATCCTTGAATCGATCTCAAGAATCCGACACCAAATCTCGCTGTTGCGTATGCACGATGAGAAACTCTAACCTCGCCATTCTGAGGAGCTGTCAGGAATCTACGCCGGAGCAACCTTCATTTTTAATGGCAACTAAGAATGAAGAAAGAAATGCTGGTGTCATACGCGCGAGTGATACGAGGAACAAAAAACAATGAGAACCGAACCCAGTACTCACTTCATTCATAAATATAACCTCTCCGTTCATTTTTGTAAGACCTTTTAAACATTTAAGACAACACCTAAAACAGTTCAATTTTAGCTGTCCTAAACGACTTACAAAAGTGTACAAAGGGAGTACTCTTTTGTGAATCTTATATATATGGACAAGTTTTTATTCACTCATTTTAGTGTATATCTAATCCATATTAAAATATCTAAAACATCTTATATTTATGGATAAAAAGAGTACGATAAAAATCTAAATATCCGACTGAATTCTATTTGGGGTCCTGGTTGGATTTTTTGTCCAATTGTAACATGCTATGTATCAGTCTGCATTTTTCTTTAATTCCATTGTTTAAAAGTCAACTGATTTCTCTATCCATGCAAGTCGAGTGGCACTTAGCCCCCGTCCAACTTCAGAAACAGGCCAGGTTTTCCAGGGGATCGGTACACCCCATTAGAGCATTTCAACAACCCTACATATTTGGCAAAAAAAAAACCCCTACATAAATGCAGTTATAGAGCACGAAAAAGTGAGCTAAGCAACTGTAAAATAGGGCACCACTGCTTCAAACCTCGGCCTAATCCACAATTAATTAAAAACTATTTCACAAAATAATAATAAGTCAATGACATATGTACACTATATCTAGTTTGACCGGTCCTTATCTAGTTTTCTTTTTTTTAGTTTGACCCCATATGTAAGGCCTTCTTTGGTTCATAGGGTAGGAAAATCGTAGGAATAGGAAAGTCACAGGAAATGAGATGACATGTATCTCAAATCCTATGAGTAGGAATAGGAAAGGAGGTGCCCTTTGATTCACATCATAGGATTTTTTCCATTAAGTCTAGGCTAATGTTTATTTTCCTATAAAATGTGGAGGATAGGAAGAATTCCTTCATAGGAATAGGATTCTATTCCTACAAGCCAAAGGGCTCTAAATTTTTTTTTCTATAGAAATCCTATCCTATGATATTCCTACAAGATTCCTCTAAACCAAAGGATGCCTAAGTGTGTGTGTGAGAGAGAGAGTTTCGCCTATATTTGTTTAGAGTGGGTCTCACATATAAGTGACACATGGAGATAGAGGCAAAAATGTTCAGTAAATGCTCGGAAAACTGTCAAAGCCCTTTGATTGGACGAAAACGACGCGGGAGGCATCCTATAAGGGCAACTAACGACAAAGGGCAAATTTTGAGCAGGCTTGAGAATTAGGGGTAAATCTGAGTAGTGGGTTCAAGTTAGGGGCTGAAATGTAATTGGCCCAAGAAAATGGACACAACTAACATAATGAAAACTACCACCCCCTTCGATCCATATAACTTATGTTCTAGACAAATCTAAGACAAATAATATTGATTGAGGGAGTTGATGATTTCTGGTGGGAAAACTGGAGAATTTTTTTGTGATTTCATCGCTCTCTATTGTTTAACACAAATACCTTCTCAAGTAAAATAGACTTCTATAGTCCATTTGGTGCGGTCGCCTCCCCTGGCGGCGGTGGAGCCCCTTCCACCCCGCCCCATCTCCTCGCCGCCACCGGAGGAGCGGCTGGCGAAGCCGCGCCGGCTCCCAGGATGGTGGCGGCGGGGCGCCTCGGCTGGCCCGCCCCCAGGACACCGCCGTTCCCCCTTCGCTGTCGGATCCCGGCGCGCCCCGGCGCCGGCGTGTTCCCGCCGGATCCTCCTCCTCGCCCCTCGCCCGCCCCCCTCCGTCCGGGCTCCGGCTGCCCCGCCCGTTCGCCAGCGCGTCCTCGCCCCTTCCACCTTATTCCCGTGTCAGATCCGTGCCGTCGTCAGCACCTCTGCTGTTGCCGGCGCCGGATTCCGGGAGGACGGTTCCGGGGTTCTTGGTCGGGCCGGTCTGCTCTTGGGGCGCCGCGAAGGCGTTCTTCCTCCCCCGAGCTGCGACAATTGCTTTGGGGTGGCTGCTCCTCGGTGGTTTTCGGTGGTTGCCTGGTTGCATCTGCCCTTGCAGTGCGCTGACCGGGACCTTGGCAGGCTTGCGCTCCTTCGCCCTCCCTCTCCTGCAGGTGCGGCTCCGGCACCGACGGCTATGGACTTGCGTCCCCTCCCGTGTGCATGGTTGTCCACAGCGGCTCCAGATCCGGCGTTCACCATGTTGGAGCTGCGTCTTCTTCCGGCTCCTCCAGCTTGTTGTTATCTCGGCAGCTCCGCATCCATCCCCTGCAGGTGACCTTGGTTAGCCGGCTTCCCCCTGGTGCGGCTTCGACTCCGGCGTGCTCCTGGAGCTGCGTCTCCTTCCAGCTACTTCAGCTCGCCGGGCGTCCCTGCGGCTCCGGTCCCGGCAGCCCGGATCTGCGCCCCTTTCCGGATCCATGCTCATCCGGGTCTTCGGCCGCCCATGCCCCCTTCCTCATGCCTGTGTCATCGGTATTCCGCGTGGCTTGCCAACCCGCCCACTTCCGTGCCATCCTCCCCTCCGCCTGTCCTGCAGCTCGTTCTTCTGGTAGCTCCCCTTCCTGTGGTGTTGGTTCCGGCCTATGACCAGACTTTCTCATCTTCGAATTTTGCCCCGATGGCATGGGATTGCTCAGACTTGGCCAAGGCGAAATCCTTGCTCGATCTTTCGATGCTGGCAGCGGTGACACCCGCGGGTGCTGTTTCCTTCCTGGAGGCGCTGCCATGGCTGCTATCTGTGCCCCTCTTCGAGCGTCAGGGGAAACCCTAGGTCCGTTTTTTGCGGATCGGACGGCGACGGCGCCATTGCGTCGTTCTCCTTCATGAAGGCGTCGTCTTGTTGCTCGCGGCGTCCTCGGTGGTGGATTTCGAGATGCCGATTGTCTTGTTCGTTTGGTTTGGGCTACGTCCTTGAGCGGCGAGTTTAGCCGTGTTTTTTCTCTGTTTGGGCTTGAGCATCCCATGTTTTCTCTGCTCCGGGCACCATGTTCACGCCTCTTGCGTCCGTGTCATGTGTTGTACCATCATCTGTACTCTTTCTTACTTCTTCTATCAATGCAATGATACGCAAGCTTTGCGTATTCGAGAAAAAAAAGACTTCTCCATGAGTGCTTAAAAAAGGGACCATGGCCAAACTAAGTGAAGTAGGTACCTTCTGCTGGAATTTAGTCTACTTTGGGCCAGCCCAATAGCAATTTTCAGAAATTCCTAATAAATTCTAGAGGCCCACTCAGCCCATTCGTGCAAGGCAAGAGGTGGAATCAAATTTTAGTCCCACATTGCTAGTTTGGTGGGAGTTGGACCTCCTTATAAGGGAGGGTGTTTCCCCACATGTATGAGCATGAGAACAAGAGGGACATTCACGCACGCTCCTCCTCCGCCGCCTGCCACACCACGCCACACCACGCCTCGTCATGACGCGCTGTGGGTTGCGGGAATGAGCCGAGCCGATGCATCAGAAGATCATCTCCCTCTCGCCACCAAGTTCTTGAGCACTGCGCTACCGCTACGATCTTCCCCATCCCGGCTTGCGGCATGCACCGCAGGTCAGGATAGTAGGCCTCCGAAACCGCACCTCTTTGAGTCTTGTACGGGAGAAGGGTGATAAGGTTTTTGGGGTGCGCTCCGCGCGACTACTGACTTCTTCGTCACGGACGCCCCGGCCTCCGACGACTACTTCCCCGACGACGACTTCTCCCCCAACGTCAACAACCTGTTCGACGACATGGCTGGCAACGACACCGACCTCAAGACCAGCACTTCTACCGTTGTTCCGTACGTCTTCGTGTTCTCTCTGCTTGAGTTCATGCCACAGTGTCTTGTTCTAGCCTCTGTATTGCATATGTTCTGTTCTAGTTCACATGTGCAAAAGTTGTTTGCCTTCACTCAGCTAGATTACATGACTCATTTCATCTCTACTATTATAGTCATGTTTTATTTACTATTTCTATTAATAAAATCATATGGTAAATTGCTCATATTTCCAACAATCCAAAAACCTTATTATAGGCAATTTACCCCGAGTGGTTTTGCTGCTTCCATGAGACCTCCAATGTTTGAGGGTATCCACTATAAGAGGTGGCGCATGAGAGCAGTCTTATGGTTCCAAACCATGAGTTGCTATGACGCCACTCTTGGCAAACCTGAAGGAGATTATGATGCTCAACAGGAACAAGCTTTTCACAAAATGGATATCCTGTTTAAGGCTGCTCTCTTGAGTGTTCTTGGTGAGAACATAGTTGATGCTTATGCGTCAATTGATAATGGAAAAGATATGTGGGACACACTCGAGGCCAAGTTTGGGGTCTCAGATGCCGGCACTGAGTTGTACATCATGGAGAAATTCTATGACTACAGGATGACTGATGAGCGCTCCGAGGTTGAGCAAGCTCATGAGATACAGTCATTTGCTAGAGAACTTGAGCACTTCAATTGTATGTTACCGGACAAGTTTGTTGCCGGAGGCATCATCACTAAGCTTCCTCCCTCGTGGAAGAACTTTGCGGACTTACTGAAGCATAAGAGGCAGGAGTTTTCCGTTCCGGATCTCATTGGTACTCTTGATGTGGAAGAAAAGGCGAGAGCAAAAGACGCACGTGCTCGAGGTATTGAGGGAGGATCTAGTGCCAATCTGGTACAGAAGAACAATTTCCAGCCCCACAAGTTCAAGAACAAGGACAAGTTTGATGGTAAAGCAAAGTTTGATGGAAGAACACGGCTGTACAACACACCAATTCAAGAAGAAGAATGACAAGAAGAAAGGTGTTTGTCATGTGTGCGGAGATCCTGACCATTGGGCACCTAGTTGCCCTAATCGTTATGACAAGCGTCATCTTGGGAAAGGCGGCAAGATAACTAATGTTGTCATTGCTGACACTGACATGAAGGATGCTGGGTATGGTATATTTGAAGGACATATGCCCTAGAGGCAATAATAAAGTTATTATTTATTTCCTTATATCATGATAAATGTTTATTATTCATGCTAGAATTGTATTAACCGGAAACATAGTACTTGTGTGAATACATAGACAAATAGAGTGTCACTAGTATGCCTCTACTTGACTAGCTCGTTGATCAAAGATGGTTATGTTTCCTAGCCATAGACATGAGTTGTCATTTGATTAACGGGAACACATCATTAGGAGAATGATGTGATTGACTTGACCCATTCCGTTAGCTTAGCACTCGATCGTTTAGTATGTTGCTATTGCTTTCTTCACGACTTATACATGTTCCTATGACTATGAGATTATGCAACTCCCGTTTATCGGAGGAACACTTTGTGTGCTACCAAACGTCACAACGTAACTGGGTGATTATAAAGGTGCTCTACAGGTGTCTCCAAAGGTACTTGTTGGGTTGGCGTATTTCGAGATTAGGATTTGTCACTCCGATTGTCGGAGAGGTATCTCTGGGCCCTCTCGGTAATGCACATCACTTAAGCCTTGCAAGCATTGCAACTAATGAGTTAGTTGTGGGATGATGTATTATGGAACGAGTAAAGAGACTTGCCGGTAACGAGATTGAACTAGGTATTGAGATACCGACGATCGAATCTCGGGCAAGTAACATACCGATGACAAAGGGAACAACGTATGTTGTTATGCGGTCTGACCGATAAAGATCTTCGTAGAATATGTGGGAGCCAATATGAGCATCCAGGTTCCGCTATTGGTTATTGACCGGAGACGTGTCTCGGTCATGTCTACATAGTTCTCGAACCCGTAGGGTCCGCACGCTTAACGTTTCGATGACAGTTATATTATGAGTTTATATGTTTTGATGTACCGAAGGTTGTTCGGAGTCCCGGATGTGATCACGGACATGACGAGGAGTCTCGAAATGGTCGAGACATGAAGATTGATATATTGGATGACTATATTCGGACACCGGAATGGTTCCGGGGTTTATCGGATATATACCGGAGTACTGGGGGGTTACCGGAACCCCCCGGAGGCTATTGGGCCTCATGGGCCCAATTGGTGGAAGAGGAGAGGTGGCCAAGGGTTAGCCGCGCGCCCCTCCCCCCAAGTCCGAATTGGAAAAGGAGGGGGGGCGGCGCCCCCCTTTCCTTTCCCCCTCTCTCCTTCCCTCTCCTCTCCTAGTCCAACAAGGAAGGGAGGGAGTCCTACTCCCGGTGGGAGTAGGACTCCTCCTGGCGCGCCTCCTCTTGGCCGGCCGCACCTCCCCCCTTGCTCCTTTATATACAGGGGCAGGGGGCACCCTAGAAACAACAATTGATCGTTTGATCTTTTAGCCGTGTGCGGTGCCCCCCTCCACCATAGTCCACCTCGACAATACCGTAGCGGTGCTTAGGCGAAGCCCTGCGTCGGTAGAACATCATCATCGTCACCACACCGTCGTGCTGACGAAACTCTCCCTCAACACTCGGCTGGATCGGAGTTCGAGGGACATCATCGGGCTGAACGTGTGCTGAACTCGGAGGTGCCGTGCGTTCGGTACTTGATTGGTCGGATCGTGAAGACGTACGACTACATCAACCGCGTTGTGCTAACGCTTCCGCTTTCGGTCTACGAGGGTACGTGGACAACACTCTCCCCTCTCGTTGCTATGCATCACCATGATCTTGTGTGTGCGTAGGATTTTTTTGAAATTACTACGTTCCCCAACAGTGGTATCCGAGCCAGGTTTTATGCGTTGATGTTATATGCACGAGTAGAACACAAGTGAGTTGTGGGCGATATAAGTCATACTGCTTACCAGCATGTCATACTTTGGTTCGGTGGTATTGTTGGATGAAGCGGCCCGGACTGACATTACGCGTACGCTTACGCGAGACTGGTTCTACCGACGTGCTTTGCACACAGGTGGCTGGCGGGTGTCAGTTTCTCCAACTTTAGTTGAACCGAGTGTGGCTACGCCCGGTCCTTGCGAAGGTTAAAACAACACCAACTTGACAAACTATCGTTGTGGTTTTGATGCGTAGGTAAGAACGGTTCTTACTAAGCCCGTAGCAGCCACGTAAAATTTGCAACAACAAAGTAGAGGACGTCTAACTTGTTTTTGCAGGGCATGTTGTGCTGTGATATGGTCAAGACATGATGCTAAATTTTATTGTATGAGATGATCATGTTTTGTAACCGAGTTATCGGCAACTGGCAGGAGCCATATGGTTGTCGCTTTATTGTATGCAATGCAATCGCCCTGTAATGCTTTACTTTATCACTAAGCGGTAGCGATAGTCGTAGAAGCATAAGATTGGCGAGACGACAACGATGCTACAATGAAGATCAAGGTGTCGCGCCAGTGACGATGGTGATCATGACGGTGCTTCGGAGATGGAGATCACAAGCACAAGATGATGATGGCCATCTCATATCACTTATATTGATTGCATGTGATGTTTATCTTTTATGCATCTTATCTCGCTTTGATTGACGGTAGCATTATAAGATGATCCCTCACTAAATTATCAAAGTATAAGTGTTCTCCCTGAGTATGCACCGTTGCGAAAGTTCTTTGTGCTGAGACACCACGTGATGATCGGGTGTGATAGACTCTACGTTCAAATACAACGGGTGCAAAACGGTTGCACACGCGGAATACTTAGGTTAAGCTTGACGAGCCTAGCATATAACAGATATGGCCTCGGAATACGGAGACCGAAAGGTCGAGCGTGAATCATATAGTAGATATGATCAACATAGTGATGTTCACCGTTGAAACTACTCCATCTCACTTGATGATCGGAGATGGTTTAGTTGATATGGATCACGCGATCACTTAGAGGATTAGAGGGATGTATATCTAAGTGGGAGTTCTTAAGTAATATGATTAATTGAACTTAAATTTATCATGAACTTAGTCCTGGTAGTATTAGCATATCTATGTTGTAGATCAATAGCTCGCGTTTAGCTCCCCTGTTTTATTTTTGATATGTTCCTAGAGAAAACTAAGTTGAAAGATGTTAGTAGCAATGATGCGGATTGGATCCGTGATCTGAGGTTTATCCTCATTGCTGCACAGAAGAATTATGTCCTTGATGCACCGCTAGGTGACAAACCTATTGCAGGAGCAGATACAGATGTTATGAACGATTGGCTAGCTCAATATGATGACTACTTGATAGTTTAGTGCACCATGCTTAAACGGCTTAGAATCGGGACTTCAAATACGTTTTGAACGTCATGGACCATATGAGATGTTCCAGGAGTTGAAGTTAGTATTTCAAGCAAATACCCAAGTTGAGAGATATGAAGTCTCCAACAAGTTCTATAGCTAAAAGATGGAGGAGAATAGCTCAAGCAGTGAGCATGTGCCCAGATTGTCTGGGTACTACAATCGCTTGAATCAAGTGGGAGTTAATCTTCTAGATAAGATAGTGATTGACAGAATTCTCTAGTCACCATCACCAAGTTACTAGAACTTCGTGATGAACTATAGTATGCAAGGGATACCGTAGACAATTCCCGAGATTTTCATGATGATGAAATCAGAAATCAAGAAAGAGCATCAAGTGTTGATGATTAACAAGACCACTAGTTTCAAGAAAATGGCAAAGGGAAAGAAAGGGGACTTCATGTAGAACAGCAAGCAAGTTGCTGCTCAAGTGAAGAAGCCCAAGTTTGGACCTAAGCCTGAGACTGAGTGCTTCTACTGCAAAAGGACTGGTCACTGGAACCAGAACTACCCCAAATAATTGGCGGATAAGAAGGATGGCAAAGTGAACAAAAGTATATTTGATATACATGTTATTGATGTGTACTTTAGTAGTGTTTATAGCAACCCCTCAGTATTTGATACTGGTTTAGTTGCTAAGAGTAGTAACTTAAAACAGGAGTTGCAAAATGAACAGAGACTAGTTAAGGATGAAGTGGCGATGTGTGTTGGAAGTAGTTCCAAGATTGATATGATCATCATCGCACACTCCCTGTACTTTCGGGATTAGTGTTGAACCTAAAATAAATGTTATTTAGTGTTTGCGTTGAGCATGGATATGATTGGATCATGTTTATTGCAATACGGTTATTCATGTAAGTTAGAGAATAATTGTTGTTCTGTTTACATGAATAAAACCTTCTATGGTCATACACCCAATGAAAATGGTTTGTTGGATCTCGATCGTGGTGATACACATTTTCATAATATTGAAGCCAAAAGATGCAAAGTTAATAATGATAGTGCAACTTATTTGTGGCACTGCCGTTTAGGTCATATTGGTGTAAAGCGCATGAAGAAAATCCATGTTGATGGGCTTTTGGAATCACTTGATTATGAATCAGTTCATGCTTGCGAACCATGCCTTATGGGCAAGATGACTAAGACTCCGTTCTCTGGAACAATGGAGCGAGCAAGTGACTTTTTGGAAATAATACATACTGATGTATGCGATGAGTGTTGAGGCTCGCGGTGGGTATCGTTATTTTCTGAACTTCACAGATGATTTGAGCAGATATGGGTATATCTACTTGATGAAACATAAGTCTGAAACATTTGAAAAGTTCATATAATTTCAGAGTGAAGTGGAAAATCGTCGTAACAAGAAAATAAAGTTTCTACGATCTGATCGCGGAGACGAATATTTGAGTTATGAGTTTGGCCTTCAGTTAAAAAAAATGTGAAATAGTTTCACTACTCACGCCACCTGGAGCACCACAGTGTAATGGTGTGTCCGAACGTCATTACCGTACTTTATTAGATATGGTGCGATCTATGATGTCTCTTACCGATCTACCACTATCGTTTTGGGGTTATGCATTAGAGACAGCTACATTCACGTTAAATAGGGCACCGTCTAAATCCGTTGAGACGACACCGTATGAACTATGGTTTGGCAAGAAACCTAAGCTGTCGTTTCTTAAAGTTTGAGGTTGCAATGCTTATGTGAAAAAGGTTTCAACTTGATAAGCTCTCGGAGAAGTGCGTCTTCATAGGATACCCAAAAGAAAATGTTGGGTACACCTTCTGTTACAGATCCGAAGGCAAGATATTCGTTGCTGAGAATGGAACCTTTCTAGAGAAGGAGTTTCTCTCGAAAGAAGTGAGTGGGAGGAAAGTAAAACTTGATGAGGTAATTGTACCTTCTCCCGAATTGGAGAATAGTTCATCACAGAAATCAGTTCCAGTGATGCGTACACCAATTAGTGAGGAAGTTAATGATGATGATCATAAAACTTTGGATCAAGTTACTACAGAACTTCGTAGATCAACCAGAGCACGATCCGCACCAGAGTGGTACGGTAATCATGTACTGGAAGTCATGTTACTAGACCATGATAAACCTACGAACTATGAGGAAGCGATGATGAGCCCAGATTCCGTGAAATGGCTTGAGGCCATGAAATCTGAGATGAGATCCATGTATGAGAACAAGGTATGGACTTTGATTGACTTGCCCAATGATCGGCGAGCCATTGAGATTAAATGGATCTTCAAGAGGAAGACGGACGCTGATAGTAGTGTTACTATCTACAAAGCTAGAATTGTCGCAAAAGGTTTTCGACAAGTTCAAGGTGTTGACTACGATGAGAGTTTCTCACTCGTATCTATGCTTAAGTCTGTCCGAATCATGTTAGCAATTGCCGCATTTTATGAAATCTGGCAAATGGATAAACAAAAACTACATTCCTTAATGGATTTATTAAAGAAGAGTTGTATATGATGCAACCAGAAGGTTTTGTCAATTCTAAAGGTGCTAACAAAATATGCAAGCTCCAGCGATCCATCTATGGACTGGTGCAAGCATCTCGGAGTTGGAATATACGCTTTGATAAGTTGATCAAAGGATATAGTTTTATACAGACTTGCGGTGAAGCCTGTATTTACAAGAAAGTGAGTGGGAGCACTACAACATTTCTGATAAGTATATGTGAACGACATATTGTTGATCAGAAATAATATAGAATTATTCTGCAAAGCATAAAGGAGTGTTTGAAAGGAGTTTTTCAAAGAAAGACCTAGGAGAAGCTACTTACATATTGAGCATCAAGATCGATAGAGATAGATCAAGACGCTTGATAAGTGTTTTCAACGAGTACATACCTTGACAAAATTTTGAAGTAGTTCAAAATGGAACAGTCAAAGAAAGAGTTCTTGCCTGTGTTACAAGGTGTGAAATTGAGTAAGACTCAAAGCCCGACCACGGCAGAAGATAGAAAGAGAATGAAAGTCATTCCCTATGCCTTGGCCATAGGTTCTATAAAGTATGCCATGTTGTGTACCAGATCTATTGTATATCGTACACTGATTTTGGCAAGGGAGTACAATAGTGATCTAGGAGTAGATCACTGGACAGCGGTCAAAATTATCCTTAGTGGAATAAGGATATGTTTCTCGATTATGGAGGTGACAAAAAGGTTCGTTGTAAAGGGTTACGTCGATGCAAATTTTGACACTGATCCAGATGACTCTAAGTCTCAATCTGGATACATATTGAAAGTGGGAGCAATTAGCTAGAGTAGCTCCGTGCAGAGCATTTGTTGACATAGAAATTTGCAAAATACATACGTATCTGAATGTGGCAGACCCGTTGACTAAACTTCTCTCACAAGCAAAACATGATCACACCTTAGTACTCTTTGGGTGTTAATCACATAGCGATGTGAACTAGATTATTGACTCTAGTAAACCCTTTGGGTGTTGGTCACATGACGATGTGAACTATGGGTGTTAATCACATGGTGATGTGAACTATTGGTATTAAATCACATGGTGATGTGAACTAGATTATTGACTCTAGTGCAAGTGGGAGACTGAAGGAAATATGCCCTAGAGGCAATAATAAAGTTATTATTTATTTCCTTATATCATGATAAATGTTTATTATTCATGCTAGAATTGTATTAATCGGAAACATAATACTTGTGTGAATACATAGACAAACAGAGTGTCACTAGTATGCCTCTACTTGACTAGCTCGTTGATCAAAGATGGTTATGTTTCCTAGCCATAGACATGAGTTGTCATTTGATTAACGGGATCACATCATTAGGAGAATGATGTGATTGACTTGACCCATTCCGTTAGCTTAGCACTCGATCGTTTAGTATGTTGCTATTGCTTTCTTCATGACTTATACATGTTCCTATGACTATGAGATTATGCAACTCCCGTTTACCGGAGGAACACTTTGTGTGCTACCAAACGTCACAACGTAATGGGTGATTATAAAGGTGCTCTACAGGTGTCTCCAAAGGTACTTGTTGGGTTGGCGTATTTCGAGATTAGGATTTGTCACTCCGATTGTCGGAGAGGTATCTCTGGGCCCTCTCGGTAATGCACATCACTTAAGCCTTGCAAGCATTGCAACTAATGAGTTAGTTGTGGGATGATGTATTATGGAACGAGTAAAGAGACTTGCCGGTAACGAGATTGAACTAGGTATTGAGATACCGACGATCGAATCTCGGGCAAGTAACATACCGATGACAAAGGGAACAACGTATGTTGTTATGCGGTCTGACCGATAAAGATCTTCGTAGAATATGTGGGAGCCAATATGAGCATCCAGGTTCCGCTATTGGTTATTGACCGGAGACGTGTCTCGGTCATGTCTACATAGTTCTCGAACCCGTAGGGTCCGCACGCTTAACGTTTCGATGACAGTTATATTATGAGTTTATATGTTTTGATGTACCAAAGGTTGTTCGGAGTCCCGGATGTGATCACGGACATGACGAGGAGTCTCGAAATGGTCGAGACATGAAGATTGATATATTGGATGACTATATTCGGACACCGGAATGGTTCCGAGGGTTATCGGATATATACCAGAGTACCGGGGGGTTACCGGAAGCTATTGGGCCTCATGGGCCCAATTGTTGGAAGAGGAGAGGCGGCCAAGGGGCAGCCGCGCGGCCCTCCCCCCAAGTCCGAATTGGACAAGGAGGGGGGCGGTGCCCCCCCTTTCCTCTCCCCCTCTCTCCTTCCCTCTCCTCTCCTAGTCCAACAAGGAAGGGAGGGAGTCCTACTCCCGGTGGGAGTAGGACTCCTCCTGGCGCGCCTCCTCCTGGCCGGCCGCACCTCCCCCCTTGCTCCTTTATATACAGGGGCAGGGGGCACCCTAGACACAACAATTGATCGTTTGATCTTTTAGCCGTGTGCGGTGCCCCCCTCCACCATAGTCCACCTTGACAATACTGTAGCGGTGCTTAGGCGAAGCCCTGCGTCGGTAGAACATCATCATCGTCACCACGCCGTTGTGCTGACGAAACTCTCCCTCAACACTCGGCTGGATTGGAGTTTGAGGGACGTCATCGGGCTGAACGTGTGCTGAACTTGGAGGTGCTGTGCGTTTGGTACTTGATCGGTCGGATCGTGAAGACGTACGACTACATCAACCGAGTTGTGCTAACGCTTCCGCTTTCGGTCTATGAGGGTACGTGGACAACACTCTCCCCTCTCGTTGCTATGCATCACCATGATCTTGCGTGTGCGTAGGATTTTTTTTGAAATTACTATGTTCCCCAACAATATTTCCCACTATTCTTCTAGTATGTAATTCTCATGATTGGTTGATTGACACGGGTGCTAATGTGCATGTATGCGGTGATATTTCCATGTTTTCGTCTTATCAGACCGCAGGGACTTCTGCTACTTCTTCAGCTTGTGTTGGTTTTTCCCTTGAGGAGGAAAGGGTGATGCAGCAAAGTAGAGATAAGTATTTCCCTCAGTTTGAGAACCAAGGTATCAATCCAGTAGGAGAAGAACGCACAAATCACCAATACCTGCACAAACAATCAAACAACTTGCACCCAACGCGATAAAGGGGTTGTCAATCCCTTCCCGGTTACTTGCAAAAGTGAGATCTGATAGAGATAGATAAACAAAAGATAAAATATTTTTGTTTTTTTGGTTTATAGATCTGAAAATAAAAGATTGCAAAATAGTAGATCGGAAACTAATATGATGGAAAATAGAAGATCAGAAACTAATATGATGGAAAATAGAAGATAGGAAACTAATATGATGGAAAATAGACCCGAGTGCCATTGGTTTCACTAGAGGCTTCTCTCATGAAGGCAAATAATACGGTGGGTGAACAAAGTACTGTCGAGCAATTGATAGAAAAGCGCAAAGTTATGAAGATATCCAATGCAATGATTATGCAATATAGGCATCATGTCCGTGTCAAGTAGACCAAAATGATTCTTCATCTACTACTATTACTCCACACATCGACCGACTCCTGCCTGCATCTAGAGTATTAAGTTCATAAAGAACAGAGTAACACATTAAGTAAGATGACATGATGTAGAGGAATTAACTCAAGCAATATGATGAAAACCCCATCTTTTTATCCTCGATGGCAAAAATGCTATACGTGCCTCGCTACCCCTACTTTGTCACTAGGTGAGGACACCGCAAGATTGAACCCAAAGCTAAGCACCTCTCCCGTTGAAAGAAAAACAATCTAGTTGGCCAAACCAAATCGATAATTTGAAGAGAAATACAAAGATACCAAATCATGCATATAAGAATTCAGAGGATATTCATAAATTCACAATGCATCGGATCTCGACAAACACAACGCAAAAGAAGATTACATCGGATAGATCTCCAAGAACATCGAGGAGAACATGGTATTGAGAATCAAAGAGAGAGAAGCCATCTAGCTACTAGCTATGGACTCGTAGGTCTGTGGTGGACTACTCACGCTTCATCGGAAGGGCAATAGAGTTGATGTAGATGCCCTTCATGATCGAATCCCCCTCCGGCAGGGTGCCGGAAAAGGTCCCTAGATGGGATCTCATGGGAACAGAAGGTTGCGGCAGTGGATAAGTGTTTTCGTGGATGCTTCTGGTGGTTTTGGAATATTTGGAAATATATAGGAGGAAGATCTAGGTCAGGGGGTCACCGAGGGGCCCACAAGGTAGGGGGGCGCGCCCTACCCCCCTGGGTGCACCCTCCACCCTTGTCGCCGCCTCGTGGCTCTTCTGACTTGCACTCCAAGTCTCGTGGGTGTCTTTTGGTCCAAGAAAAATCATCGTGAAGTTTTATTCCATTTGGACTCCGTTTAGTATTCCTTTCTGCGAAGCTCAAAAACAAGAGGAAACCAGAAACTGGCACTGGGCTCTAGGCTAATAAGTTAATCCCAAAATTACTATAAAATAGCATATTAATGTATATAAAACATCCAAAATAGATAATATAATAGCATGGAACAATCAAAACTTATAGATACATTGGAGACGTATCAAGCATCCCCAGGCTTAATTCCTGCTCGTCCTCGAGTAGGTAAATGATAAAAACAGAATTTTTGATGTGGAATGGTACCTAACATATTTATCCATGCAATTTTATTTATTGTGGCATGATTGTTCAGATCCATAAGATTCAAAACAAAAGTTTAGTATTGACATAAAAACGATAATACTTCAAGCATACTAATAAAGCAATTATGTCTTCTCAAAATAACATGGCCAAAGAAAGTTATCCCTATAAAATCATATAGTCTGGCTATGCTCCATCTTCATCATACAAAATATTCAAATCATGCACAACCCTGATGACAAGCCAAGCAATTGTTTCATACTTTTGATGTTCTCAAACTTTTTCAACTTTCACGCAATACATGAGCGTGAGCCATGGATATAGCACTATAGGTGGAATAGAATATGGTGGTTGTGGAGAAGAAAAAAAGAAGGAGATAGTCTCACATCAACTAGGCGTATTCAACGGGCTATGGAGATTCCCATCAATAGATATCAACGCGAGTGAGTAGGGATTGCCATGCAACGGATGCACTAGAGCTATAAGTTTATGAAAGCTCAAAAAGAAACTAAGTGGGTGTGCATCCAACTTGCTTGATCATGAAGACCTAGGGCATTTGAGGAAGCCCATCGTTGGAATATACAAGCCAAGTTCTATAATGAAAAGTTCCCACTAGTATATGAAAGTGACAAAATTGGAGACTCTCTATCATGAAGATCATGGTGCTACTTTGAAGCACAAGTGTGCAAAAAGGATAGTAACATTGCCCCTTCTCTCTTTTTCTCTCATTTTTTTCAATGGCTTCTTTGGCCTCCTTTTTTATTTAGGCTTCATTGGCCTCTCTCTTTTTTTATTTCCTCACATGGGACAATGTTCTAATAAGATGATCATCACACTTTTATTTACTTACAACTCAATACTTAGAACAAAATATGACTCTATATGAATGCCTCCGGTGATGTACCGGGATGTGCAACGACTCAAGAGTGACATGTATGAAAATTATGAACGGTGGCTTTTCCACAAATACTATGTCAACTACATGATCATGCAAAGCAATATGACAATGATGAAGCATGTCATAATAAACGGAACGGTGGAAAGTTGCATTGCAATATATCTCGGAATGGCTATGGAAATGCCATAGTAGGTAGGTGTGGTGGCTGTTTTGAGGAAGGTATATGGTGGGTGTATGGCACCGGCAAAAGTTGCACGGTACTAGAGAGGCTAGCAATGGTCGAAGGGTGAGAGTGCGTATAATCCATGGACTCAACATTAGTCATAAAGAACTCACATAATTATTGCAAAATTCTATTAGCTATCAAAACAAAGTACTACGGGCATGCTCCTTGGAAGATATATTGGTAGGAAAAGACCATCGCTCGTCCCCGACCGCCACTCATAAGGAAGACAATCAATAAATAAATCATGCTCCGACTTCGTTACATAACGGTTCACCATACATGCATGCTACGGGAATCTCAAACCTCAACACAAGTATTTATACAATACACAATTACTCCACTAGCATGACTCTAATATCACCATCCTCATATCTCAAAACAATCATAAGGAATCAAACTTCTCATAGTATCCAATGCACTTTGTATGAATTTTTTTATTATATCCCTCTTGGATGCCCATCATATTAGGACTAAATTCATAACCTAAGCAAATTACCATGCTGTTTAGAAAGACTCTCAAAATAATATAAGTGAAGCATGAGAGTTCAACAATTTCTGTTAAATAAAACCAATGTCGTGCTCTAAAAAGATATAAGTGAAGCACTAGAGCAAAGCTGCCTAGCTCAAAAGATATAAGTGAAGCACATAGAGTATTCTAATAAATCACGATTCATGTGTGTCTCTCTAAAAAGGTGTGTAAAACAAGGATGATTGTGGCAAACTAAAAAGCAAAGACTCAAATCATACAATACACTCCAAGCAAAACATATATCATGTTGTGAATAAAAATATAGCCTCAAGTAAAGTTACCGATAGACGAAGACGAAAGAGGGGATGCCTTCTGGGGCATCCCCAAGCTTAGGCTCTTGGTTGACCTTGAATATTACCTTGGGGTGCCTTGGGCATCCCCAAGCTTAGGCTCTTGCCACTCCTTATTCCATAGTCCATCAAATCCTTACCCAAAACTTCAAAACTTCACAACACAAAACTCAACAGAAAATCTTATGAGATTCGTTAGTATAAGAAAATAAACCACCACTTTTGGTATTGTTGTGAACTCATTCTTTATTTATATTAGTGTAATCCAACTTCTCCATGGTTCATACCCCCCGATAATACCCATAGATTCATCAAATAATCAAAGAACACAAGAAAAACAGAATATGTCAAAAACATTACAGTCTGTAGCAATCTGAATACTTCTGTAACTCAAACAATTCTGAAAAATTAGGACAACCTGGGAAATTTGTATATCAATCTTGTGTAGAAAATTCAGATCAAAATCACGCTTCTGTGAATTATGAAAATTATTTTGCTGGGCGCAAAAGTTTCTGTTTTTCAGCAAGATCAAATCAACTATCACCGTAAGCCATCCCAAAGGTCTTACTTGGCACAAACACTAATTAAAACACAAAAACACATCTAACCAGAGGCTAGATGAATTATTTATTGAAAAACAGAACCAAAAAAAGCAAAACAAAAATAAAATTGGGTTGCCTCCCAACAAGCGCTATTGTTTAACGCCCTTAGCTAGGCATAAAACATAGATCTAGGTATTGTCATCTTTGGTATGCAATCCATAGGTAGCTCTCATAATAGATTCATATGACAACTTAATTTTCTTTCTAGGAAAGTGTTCCATGCCCTTCCTTAACGGAAATTGAAATCTAATGTTTCCTTCTTTCATATCAATAATTGCACCAATCATTCTAAGGAAAGGTCTACCAAGAATAATAGGACATGTAGGATTGCAATCTATATCAAGAACAATGAAATCTATGGGTACATAATTCCTATTTGCAATAATAAGAACATCATTAATCCTTCCCATAGGTTTCTTAATAGTGGAATCCGCAGGATGCAAATTTAAAGAACAATCATCAAATTCACGGAAACCGAGCACATCACATAAAGTTGTTGGAATCGTGGAAATGCTAGCACCCAAATCACACAAAGCATAGCACTCATAATCTTTAATCTTAATCTTAATAGTAGGTTCCCACACATCATAAAGTTTTCTATGAATAGAAACTTCCAATTCAAGCTTTTCTTTAAAAAAATCATCATAGCATCAACGATATGTTTAGTAAAAGCTTTATTTTGATTATAAGCATGAGGAGAATTCAAAATGGATTGCAACAGGGAAATACAATCTATTAAAGAACAACTATCATAAATAAATTCCTTGAAATCCAAAAGAGTGGGTTCATTGCTATTTAAAGTCTTGACCTCTCCAATCCCACTTTTATCAACTTTTGCATCTAGATCTATAAACTCCGAATCATTGGGACGCCTTTTAACTAAAGTTGACTCATCTCCAGTCCCATATTTATAAAGGTTTATATTGGAAAACAAAGATTCAATAGGAGTCACATCAATCACTTTAAGATTTTCATCATTATTTTCACAAAAACTAGAAGAACACGCTTTTACAAACCAATCTCGTGTAGCACGCATCTTAGCGGTTCTTTCTTTACATTCATCAATGGAAACTCTCATAGATTTTAGAGATTCATTAATATCATGCTTGGGTGGAATAGATCTAATTTTCAAAGAATCAATCTCAAGATAAATTCTATCCATGTTCCTAGCCAAATCATCCATCTTAAGCAATTTTTCTTTAACCAAAGCATTAAAACTCTATGGCAAAATCATAAATTCTTTAACACTATTCTCAAAATCAGAGGACACCTTATTATAATTTCCATAAGAATTGTTGTAGGAATTACCATAATTATAAGAGGAATTACTAGGAAACGGCCTAGGATTAAAATTGCCTCTATACGCATTATTGCCAAAATTGTTTCTACCAACAAAATTCACATCCATAGATTCATTATTATTCTCAATCAAAGTAGACAAAGGCATATCATTATGATCAATAGTATCACTCTTCCTAGCAAATAATTTCATAAGTTCATCCATATTTCCACTCAAAACATTAATTTCTTCAATCGCATGCACTTTTTTACTAGTAGAAGATCTTTCGGTGTGCCATTGAGAATAATTAACCATAATATTATCTAGGAGTTTATTAGCTTCTCCTAAAGTGATTTCCATAAAAGTACCTCCCGCGGCCGAATCTAAAATATTTCTAGAAGCAAAATTCAATCCGGTATAAAAATTTTGTATGATCATCCACAAATTTAAACCATGAGTAGGGCAATTTTGTAACATCAATTTCATCCTCTCCCAAGATTGTGCAACATGTTCATGATCAAGTTGCTTAAAATTAATAATCTCTTTCCTAAGGGAGATGATCTTAGCGGGAGGAAAATACTTGGAAATAAAAGCATCTTTACACTTATTCCATGAATCAATACTATTTTTAGGCAAAGATGAAAACCAAGTTTTAGCATGATCTCGTAGTGAGAACGGAAATAGCTTCAATTTAACAGTATCATTATCCACATCTTTCTACTTTTGCATATCACACAAATCAACGAAATTGTTTAGATGGGATGCGGCATCTTCACTAGGAAGGCCAGAAAATTGATCTTTCATAACAAGATTCAGCAAAGCGGCATTAATTTCACAAGATTCCACACTAGTGGCAGGAGCAATCGGAGTACTCATAAAATCATTATTATTAGTATTGGAAAAGTCACACAATTTGGTATTATCTTGAGTCATCGTGACAAAGCAAGAAATCTAACACACGAGCAAATGAAAAGCAAACGAAAATACGAACGGAAGAAGGACGAAGAAAAGGGCGAATCTTTTTGAAAATCATTTTAGAAGTGGGGGGAGAGGAAAACGAGAGGAGAATGACGAATAATGTAAAGCAAGAGATGAGATTTTTATGATGGGTACTTGGTATGTCTTGACTTGGTGTAGATCTCCCCGGCAATGGCGCCAGAAATTCTTCCTGCTACTACTTGAGCTTGTGTTGGTTTGTCCCTTGAAGAGGAAAGGGTGATGCAGCAAAGTAGATATAAGTATTTCCCTCAGTTTGAGAACCAAGGTATCAATCCAGTAGGAGAAGAACGCACAAATCACCAATACCTGCACAAAGAATCAAACAACTTGCACCCAACGCGATAAAGGGGTTGTCAATCCCTTCACGGTTACTTGCAAAAGTGAGATCTGATAGAGATAGATAAACAAAAGATAAAATGTTTTTGGGTTTTTTTGGTTTATAGATCTGAAAATAAAAGATTGCAAAACAATAGATCGGAAAGCAATATGATGGAAAATAGAAGATCAAAAACTAATATGATGGAAAATAGACCCGGGGGCCATAGGTTTCACTAGAGGCTTCTCTCATGAAGGCAAATAATATGGTGGGTGAACCAATTACTGTCGAGCAATTGATAGAAAAGCGCAAAGTTATGACGATATCCAAGGCAATGATTATCCAATATAGGCATCACGTCTGTCTCAAGTAGACCGAAACGATTATGCATCTACTACTATTACTCCACACATCGACCGACTCCTTCCTGCATGTAGAGTATTAAGTTCATAAAGAACAAAGTAACACATTATGTAAGATGACATGATGTAGAGGAATTAAATCAAGCAATATGATGAAACCCCATCTTTGTATCCTCGATGGAAACAATGCTATACGTGCCTCGCTACCCCTACTTTGTCACTGGGTGAGGACACCGCAAGATTGAACCCAAAGCTAAGCACCTCTCCATTGCAAGAAAAAACCAATCTAGTTGGCCAAACCAAACTGATAATTCAAAGTGAAATACAAAGATACCAAATCATGCATATAATAATTCAGAGGAGATTCAAATAATATTCATAGATAAGCTGATCATAAATCCACATTTCATCGGATCTCGACAAACACACCGCAAAAGAAGATTCCATCGGATAGATCTCCAAGAACATCGAGGAGAACATGGTATTGAGAATCAAAGAGAGAGAAGAAGCCATCTAGCTACTAGCTATGGACCCGTAGGTCTGTGGTGGACTACTCACGCTTCATCGGAAGGGCAATAGAGTTAATGTAGATGCCCTCCTATCGGGGGAAATTGACACCTATCGAATCACTGGGATGCCTTCTATGGTTGGCGGGCGCGGGGTTGTGCAAAGAGCGGGTCTGACAGGAAGCACACGGATCGTTTACCCAGGTCCGGGCCGCGAAGATGCGTAATACCCTAGTCCTTGTTTGGTGGATGTATTAGAGTGTTCTTGTGTTCTTGAGATACCTACGGGGTGTAACTTGCCCAAAAGATCCGAATCCCCCTCCTGGACGCCTTGGGCCTCCTTTTATAGGCAAAAGGGGTCGCCACATTGGCACACAGGAGGTGCAAAGGTGTACAGTGGATGAGTCTATCCTTTGGCACCGTCAGACAAACGCATTTAATGCGCTGTCAACGTGCCCCTCTCGCTTTATCGGGGACAGCAAGGAAGCACATCCCAGCTATCGCCGCCTCGCCTGGCTTCGACACGCGTCTGAGCTGACGAGGCGTCGTGGCGCCACGTTGGCTGGCTGCTGGGCTGGCGCGGTGGTGGAGCCTTCACAAAGGTCTGCATGCCACCACGCAAGTTCTTGCTGGGTCGGTGTAGAGGCCGCCCGTCGCCACGCAGGTGCCTGCCCAGCTGGTTGAGCTGGCAGCTGCTTGGGGATGGCAGTGGAGTCTTGGCTGGTGCGAGCCTGGCTGTGGCCCTGCTGATGCCCTCGGCAAGGGTCTTGCCGGGGGGCCCGGCAAGGGTATTGCCGTGGTGCTGCGGTCGTCCCCGGCAAGGCGCTTGCCGGGGGTCTTGTGGATTTCCTCGGCTAGGATCCCGCCGAGGGCCGTCGTCTTCTGGTCCTCATCTGATCCTGTGTATTTATGATCTTCACAAAGATCTGCATGCCACCACGGAGGTGCCTCCCGAGCCCTAGTCCCAAGGTAGTTGTTGGCGGTGGAACCCTTGGGCTCAAGGAAAGCACGCTCCACTGGCGTCAGGCAAGTTGCCCCGGCAAGGCTCTTGCCGGGGCTGCGGAGGCTGCCCCGGCAAGAGTCTTGCTGGGGGATGCCGGGGGAGCCCACCTCGCCCTTCTGCTCTTCGTGTCTCTGGTCTTGGTGTTGCCTTGGTTGTCTTGTGCTTCGGCTTCTCTCCGGCTTCCCTCCTCTGCCGTGCTAAGTGTGGCCGCGGCGCGCGACTTTGACTGCCCGTGCACAAGTAAAGGGGTCAAAAGGAGAGCCCCTATTTTTGTACACCGACAGGAGCCCCCGGGCCTGGGCCACACATAAGCGCGACGCGTTGTTGGGCTAGGCCCAGAACGGTGCGCGGGCAGGTGGGGCGGATTTTACTGCGGTAACTTTTCGTCCGATGCGCTTCCCCGCGACCCGCGTGGAACGTGCGACATGGAGGGTCGTGCGTGACGTCGGGGTCATGCGTGGGGTGGTTCCCGCACGCATGCGTCACATCGCAGTTAATGGGAAAGGAGGCGGCCCGCGCCTTCCCCGTAAAAAGGAATAACCGCGGGCGCGTTGCTCATTTACCCCTACATCTTCTTCAATCTCGGAACCGTCGTCCCCTTCTCCTTTCTTCCCAAGCTTCCGCCGCCGCGTCTTTGCCGTCCTCCGTCTTTTCCTTTTTGCAGCCGCCATGGCCCCCAAAACCAGCAACAAAGGCAAGGGAGTGGCCAAGGACGCCGGGGCAACGGAACCGCCGGAGAGCGAGTTGGCGGCGCGGCGGACGCAACTCGCCTACTTCCCCTCGACGGTCGACGTGTTCGAACTCCGGGACTGCTTCAAGCCCCTATG
Source organism: Triticum aestivum (assembly GCF_018294505.1). Taxonomy (NCBI): domain Eukaryota; kingdom Viridiplantae; phylum Streptophyta; class Magnoliopsida; order Poales; family Poaceae; genus Triticum; species Triticum aestivum. The sequence continues at coordinate 423,488,600 of NC_057808.1, read as the reverse complement.
GGGGTGCAAGATGGGGGGGGGGAGACGACGGGGCATCCAGCCACGCGCGTCATCCCCGCCAATTGCGCTGAGGCCGCCCCGAATCGGTACCCGTTCTTCGTCGATTACTTTTCTTGTGGCCTTTGCCCCCCTTTCTCCGATTTCTTCAATGATATCATGCACACATTTGGCTTCCACCTCCTGGATTTTACTCCAAACGCCGTGGTGTGCATGGCTCTGTTCGCCCATCTCTGTGAGGGCTTCGCCGGAGTTCTTCCCAACACGGCACTCTTCCGCCATTATTTTTACCCTCGCATCCAGAAGGGAGGCGCCATTTCTGGTTGCATCGCCTGGATCCCAAGGTCCAAAGGGACGTACCCGGAGGGCGCCCAGAAGGAGAGGTGGGAAGAATGACGGGGCCGGTGGTGCTGGATTGAGGAGGACGACCCACAGGAGTTCTGCCGGGTCCGCCAGGTGCCGCCGGTTCGTAGGAACGACTGGGGCGACGTCGACGCCCAGGATGACAAGCTCAAGATGGCCACCACCAGGATCCACCGCCTCACCGTTGTCGGGCTTACCCTGGAGATGATTGGGGCGGATTTCCTCCGCCGCCAAATCGCTCCTCTGCACAACAAGGGGAGGCCGTCCTGGCTCTTCCAGAACACGGCTGACATCATGAGGCTTCGCCCTGGCCTCAATCACAACTTCATGGTGATGGGGCACGCTCACTTCTGCCAGCGGATCTTTCAGCTCGACGTGAACCGCGACGGCAGGGCCGAGAGGTCCGGCAAGGCTGCGAAGGCCGGCAAGGTCGTCAAGGGGCCCTTGTTTGGGTTGCCGGCGGGGGTGGTCCCGCTGAGCAACAACTCGCGCCAGACCGACATCATCGCCATGATGCTGGACTGCAACGCGCACGGTCCTGTCCCAAACTGGGCCGCACCGCCAGGGGAGCAGGTGCAAGAGTTTTTTGACAACTTGGCAGAGGTGTATGTCCGCAACGAGCCGCTGCTCATCCAGGACACCACTCAGGCAGAGGTGGACTACATCGCCGCCAGGGCGGCAGAGGCGGAGCTCGCCAGGCAGGCCGGCAGCGCTGGCGGCGTGGAGGACGAGGTCGCAGCAGCCGCGGCGGAGAAGGAGCTCGCCCAGTGGGCGGAATCCGCTGGAGAGGCCAGCAGCGCCGGCACCGGGGCCCCTCTCATTGAAGATGTGCCCGACGAGTTGTCGTCGTCGTCGTCGTCGTCGGAGGAGGAGGAGGAGGAGGCCGAGGCCATCGACCCTCCATCCACGGGGAGAGGGCGAGTCCTGCGGCGGGCCAGCTCCGGCAAGCCGGTTCGACCCGGCAGGGTCGCACAGCCGCAGCAGGCCCAGGAGGGGTCTGCACGCCAGACAAGGGCCGCGGCGGCGAGGAAGCTGGTGAAGGCCGCGGTGAAGAAGAAAGCAACTGCCTCCTCTTAATCCAAGCGGGGCCAAACTCCACCTTCTCCCCCCCTTCGGCAGACGTTGACGCACAGGTCGTCTTCGACTTTGGGTCCCTCAGCCCAAGGAGGAAGAGGAAAGCAGCAGAAGAGGAGGTCGAGGATGAGTAAGTGTCTTGTTCCCTTTTTTCATCTCCGTCTCCTCAAACTGTGCCACTTATCTTGGATTGTTTTCATCTTTGCAGGGATTTGGAGACGCTGGCCCAGAGGGTGAAGAGGGCTAGGTCCTCGGCGGGCGGCTAGCCCCCGGCGGGCACCTCGAGGGCGCCACTGGTGGTGGTGAGCAGCCCGGACAGCAGCCCCCGGAGCAGCCCCCAGCGTAAGTTCGCCCCTCGTCGACGTGTGTGTTGGGGGGTATGAGTCACTGGCGCTGACCTTGCCGAGATCGCAGGAGGAGGACGGCAGCAGGAGGAGCCACGGAGGGCCACCCCCGACGCGCCGCCCCCATCGACCATGCCACCCCGAGGGGCGTCCCCGGCAAGGGCGTCAAGAACCGAGCCCATGCACACGGAGGAGGAGAAGGCGAACTTGGCGTCGGCGGCTCCACCTCGGTGCCAGATGTTGGCTAGAAAGGGGCTACTTCTTCCCAGCCCGACACGGGTACGTCATTCGCCTCTCATCCCTGCCCTTTCTTCTTCTTTTTGAATCTTGGTCTTGGCTTTGCCTTACCCTCTTCTCGATATCCAAATCCTCCCTCGGCGGACCGGGAGGACATAGACACCGTCATCGAGGATGTCGCCAAGGACGCCGCGGCGGAGGCCGAGAAGATCGCCGCCGAGGAGGCCGCCAGGGGTGCGGTTGAGGATGCCGCCAAGGGTCCTGCCGGGGAGCCCGGCAAGGCTGCTGCCGAGGAGGCCGGCAAGGGGCCTGCCGGGGAGGCCGGCAAGGCCGCTACCGAGGAGGAGGTGGTTGATGACCAGCCTTCCTCCTCTGCTGCCTCTGGCTCCGGCAGGTATCTGAAGGTGAGCAACGACCTGTTCGTCCACCTTCCAGGGGCGTCGAGCTCCAGGGCGCCCATCGAGGGAGAGGTGTTCGACGAGGAGGTGCTTGCCGCCGCCGGGCTCGAGGTTGTTGACGAGCCGAGCACCGGTGGTGATGGTTCCCAGGAGGAGCGGCTTCTCCAGGCCATGGGCGCCAGCTTTCGGAAGCTCCAGGCACTCCACCGCGCCCGCCTGGACAAGGCCAAGTCCAGGATGGCAACGGTGGACAAGGCGGAGGCGGACCTCAAGGGACGCGTCACCGAGACGCAAGCTTGGTTCCGCCAAGCTTGTGAGGAGCTGAAGGCCGCCCAGGACGAGCTGGCCAAGCGCGAGGTGGAGCTCACCATGAAGCGGGCCGACATCGAGAAGGCCCAGGAGACGACAAAGAACCAGGCCGCCGAAGCCAAGGCCGCTCGAACCCAGCACCAGGCCGCGCTGAACTCCCAGAAGGAGGACCTTGCCGCGCGTGAGGAGAAGCTCACTGCAACGCTCCGCGGCAAGGACGAGGAGGTGGAGAAGCTCATTGTGCAGTGGACCCAGGAGCTAGAGCAGAGGCACAGGGAGGCACTCAATGCCCATGCTCTGGTTCATGCCGACAAGGTGAAGGAGCTGGAGGTGGAGCGAGACGGGCTGAAAGACCAAGTCCTGAAGCTGTCCAAGGAGAAGGACACGCTCTACGGCGCTCTAGTTGAGGCGCAGGACGCGGTCCTCAGCAAGGCTGGGCAGCTTTCCGAGGCCAGCAACTCCATCAAAGACCTCAAGCTCAAGCTGGAGGGTCTCGAGGGGATGCTGTCAGAGGGCAAGGCCCGGGAGGAGACCCTGGCCAAGGACCTGGAGGCCGAGAAGCAGCTGCGGAAGAACGAGACCGCCAACCACAAAGACTTTGTGGAGGGTGAGAATCGCTGGATCGGGCGCCTCGAAGGCGTCGCCGGCAGGATCACCACGCAGCTGGCTACCATGGGGATGCCAAATGTGAGGTACACCCCGGAGCGCAACGTGAGCCCCAACACCAAGCTGACCCTGTTCTTCGAGGGTGTCTCCGGGGCCCTGGAGCAGCTCCACTCCAATCGGGCGGCCTCCCTGGCCGATGAGGCCCGGAGGCTTTGCCGGGGTGCCATGACCAAGGTCCTCACCAAGGTGGCACACTGGAATCCTGACCTCGACTTCGACGCCGCACTAGAGAGCTTGCCGGAGGATGCGGACATCGCGGCACTCAAGGAGCGTATCAAACCCATCATCAGCTGCATCGATGGAATCCAGAGGGTGGAGGGCCAGCGCCGGGATTAGGCACCCCGTTTCTCATTGCCGCTGCAGGTTCATGACCAAGACAATTTCTATCTTTAGTTAGAACCGCGACAACAACTGATGTAATATAACTCTGCAGTACTTTTGATATGATGGATGTTATCTTCCTATTCGATCTTCCTTTGTATGTTCACCCTACGTTAACCGGGTAGGCTTGCCGGCACGTAAACCCAAGGCAGCACCTTGAGGACGGATCCCCAATGGCCTGCCGGGTGTGCTTGCTGCCAGGCGAACTACCTTACCGCCCTCAACGCAGCCACTCGAACTATCGAGCTTGACTCGAGTCAGAATCGAGAGCGTTGCCAATTGCAGAAGGCTACCCTGCCGCTCTTGATGCAGCCGCTTGAACTGTTGAGCGGACTCGAAACAGGACAAGGGCGTTGCCAATAGTGGAAGGGCCCCTTTGCGTATAGGTTTCCCATACATAGGCAAGATCCTCGAGGATGATAACCTTATATATAAAAAGAAATGACTCAAAGTTTCGCATGACTTAGCTTTTCTATCGTTGCGCGAGCATTCACCGCTTCTGCGGATGGCGCCGTCAGCTTGGTCGTCTTCTTCCTAGGAACGACGACCATGAGGAAGCCGCTGCTTCGATCAGACCAGATTTACACAACCGCGCCGCCCCCTGATGACCCACAAGTATAGGGGATCTATCGTAGTACTTTCGATAAGTAAGAGTGTCGAAACCAACGAGGAGCAGAAGGAAATGATAAGCAGTTTTCAGCAAGGTATTCTCTGCAAGCACTGAAATTATCGGTAACAGATAGTTTTATGATAAGGTAATTTGTAATGGGTAACAAGTAAAGAAAGTAAATAAGGTGCAGCAAGATGGCCCAATCCTTTTTGTAGCAAAGGACAAGCCTGGACAAACTCTTATATAGAGAAAAGGGCTCCCGAGGACACATGGGAATTATCGTCAAGCTAGTTTTCATCACGCTCATATGATTCGCGTTCGTTACTTTGATAATTTGGTATGTGGGTGGACCAGTGCTTGGGTGCTGCCCTTTCTTGGACAAGCATCCCACTTATGATTAACCCCTATTGCAAGCATCCGCAACTACAAAAGAAGTATTAAGGTAAACCTAACCATAGCATGAAACATATGGATCGAAATTAGCCCCTTACGAAGCAACTCATAAACTAGGGTTTAAGCTTCTGTCACTCTAGCAACCCATCATCTACTTATTACTTCCCAATGCCTTCCTCTAGGCCCAAATAATGGTGAAGTGTCATGTAGTCGATGTTCACATAACACCACTAGAGGAAAGACAACATACATCTCATCAAAATATCGAACGAATACCAAATTCACATGACTACTTATAGCAAGACTTCTCCCATGTCCTCAGGAACAAACGTAACTACTCACAAATCATATTCATGTTCATAATCAGAGGGGTATTAATATGCATAATGGATCTGAACATATGATCTTCCACCAAATATACCAACTAGCATCAACTACAAGGAGTAATCAACACTACTAGCAACCCACAGGTACCAATCTGAGGCTTTGGGACAAAGATTGGATACAAGAGATGAATTAGGGTTTGAGAGGAGATGGTGCTGGTGAAGATGTTGATGGAGATTGACCCCCTCCCTATGAGAGGATCGTTGGTGATGATGATTGCGATGATTTCCCCCTCCCGGAGGGAAGTTTCCCCGGCAGAACAGCTCTGCCGGAGCCCTAGATTGGTTCCGCCAAGGTTCCGCCTCGTGGAGGCGGAGTTTCTTCCCGAAAGCTTGCTTTTGATTTTTCCTCGGACGAAAGACTTCATATAGCAGGAGATGGGCACCAGAGGCCTGCCAGGGGGCCCACGAGACAGGGGGCGCGCCCAGGGGGGTAGGGCGCGCCTCCCACCCTCGAGGCCAGGGTGTGGCCCCCTCTGGTATTTTCTCCGCTTAGTATTTTTTATTAATTCCAAAAGTGACTTCCGTGAAGTTTCAGGACTTTTGGAGCTGTGGAGAATAGGTCTCTAATATTTGCTTCTTTTCCAGCCCAGAATTCCAGCTGCCTGCATTCTCCCTCTTCATGTAAACATTGTAAAATAAGAGAGGATAGGCATAAGTATTGTGACATAACGTGTAATAACAGCCCATAATGCGATAAATATCGATATAAAAGCATGATGCAAAATGGACGTATCAACTCCCCCAAGCTTAGACCTCGCTTGTCCTCAAGCGGAAGTCGATAACAATAAATATGTCCACATGTTTAGAGATAGAGGTGTCGATAAAATAAAATACGGACATGAGGGCATCATGATCATTCTTATAACAGCAACATATATGGATATTGTCACATGATTTCTGATGCTCAAGTAATAATCTATTCACAACATCAAGTATGAATCAGAAACTTCATTGAAAACTAACAAACTATAATCTCAGTCATTGAAGCAATTGCAATTTATCATAACATCAGAAAGAGTCTATGTAAGAGCTTCTCAGCAAGTCCACATACTCAACTATCATTTAGTCTTTCACAATTGCTAACACTCACGCAATACTTATGGGTATGGAGTTTTAATCGAACACAGAGAAAGATAGGGGCTTAAAGTTTCGCCTCCCAACATTTTACCTCGAGGGTAACGTCAACAATAATAGTTCATGCCAACTTACATCCAATTGGATATATATATCAGGATCTTTCCAACACAGTGTGCTTGCCAAAGGATAAAATGTCAAAAGGAAGGGTGAAGATCACCATGACTCTTGCATAAGATAAAAGTAAAAGATAGGCCCTTCGCAGAGGGAAACAGAGGTTGTCATGTGCTTTTAGGGTTGGATGCACAAAATCTTAATGCAAAAGAACATCACTTTATATTGCCACTTGTGATGTGGACCTTTATTATGCAGTCCGTCGCTTTTATTGCTTCCATATCACAAGATCGTATAAAGCTTATTTTCTCCACACTAATAAATCATACATATTTAGAAAGCAATTTTTATTGCAAGCAACATGACAACTTACTTGAAGGATCTTACTCAATCCATAGGTAGGTATGGTGGACTCTCATGGCAAAACTGGGTTTAAGGGTATTCGGAAGCACAAGTAGTATCTCTACTTGGTGCAAAGAATTTGGCTAGCATGAGGGAGAAAGGCAAGCTCAACATGTTGGATGATCCATGACAATATACTTTATTTCGGATATAAGAAAACATAACCCGTTACGTTGTCTTCCTTGTCCAACAACAACTCTTTAGCATGTCATACTTTAATGAGTGCTCACAATCATAAAAGATGTCCAAGATAGTATATTTATATGTGGGACCTCTCTTTCTTTATTACTTCCTATTAATTGCAACGATGACCAAAACTATGTTTGTCAACTCTCAACAACTTTTAATCATCATACTCTTTATATGTGAAGTCATTACCCTCCATAAGATTAATATGATCCCTTTTTTTCTTTTTTTTCTTTCTTTTATTCTCTCAAGATCATGGCAAGATAATCAAGCCCTTGACTCAACACTAATCTTTATTATATATAGCTCACGGACTCGATTACATAGAAGGATCAAGAAGAAAAAACTCAAAACTAAATCATACTAAAACTTTATTCTACTAGATCAAGATATTACCAAAAGGATCGAACTAAGAAAAACGGTAAAGATAGGAGTGTGATGGTGATACGATACCGGGGCACCTCCCCCAAGCTTGGCAGTTGCCAAGGGGAGTGCCCATACCCATGTGATTATGTCTCCTTCTTTGGGGGTGAAGATGTGATATTCTTGGCTATGCTACCCCTCAGGATACGATTCTCCTCCTCGAGCTTGTTGACTTGCCACTTAAGATCCATTATTTCCTTACGGAGCTTACCCGTGATGGTTAAAGCTCCTTGCACCCATGGATGCTGCATAGCTGCGGGAGAACAAGTAACACTCCTTTTCATATTTCCATAAGAGAGAAATTTAACATTGGAGGGGATGACCGAGTTTGGGATAGCTGAGCTCTGTAGTTCCCCCATCATGAATCCTGCCCGGAAACGAGAAGTAACTTCTTGATCCTCCTCCATGGCATCTATCCTTTTTAAGTCAGCTTCCATCTCTTCCTCCGTTGAGGGCCCAAAGTGATAGGCATCGCTGTTTGCCCCTAGACCTGGTGTCGGATGAGACACCCGAGTCTCCCCGACTGACTCTTGAGAAGACATCTTGCTCTAATCTGCGGTAGAAACAGCTCGAAACAAAAACAGAGGATAACTGCGTGATACGGTGGTCAAAACCTTCGGGAGATTATATAATGAATTTTTACCGACCAAAAGAAGTATCGTGCAAGAAAACGGTGTCCGGAGAGTACACGAGGTGCCCACGAGGCAGGGGCGCGCCCAGGGGGGTAGGGCGCACCCTCCACCCTCGTGGAAGCCTCGTGTCCTTCCTGGACTACTTATTTTCCTATTTTCTTAAATATTCCAAAACGGAGAAAAATTGCCATTAGAACTGTTTTGGAGTCGGTTTACTTACTGTACCACATACCTATTCCTTTTCGGAGTCTGAAACATTCTGGAAAGTGTCTCTTATGTATTCTTCCGGGGTTACGGTTTCAATAACATTAGTTTAAACATTTATAGGATTACCTGAGATATAATGTTTGATTCTTTGACCGTTCGCCACCTTCAGATTTGTGCCTTCGAAGTTGTTAATTTTTATGGCACCGAAACGATAGACCTCCTCGATAACGTAAGGACCTTCCCATTTAGAGAGAAGTTTTCCTGCAAAGAATCTTAAACGAGAGTTGAATAGCAACACATAATCACCTATATTAAACTCACGCTTTTGTATTCTTTTGTCATGCCATCTTTTAACTTTTTCTTTAAACAGTTTGGCATTCTCATAGGTGTGGGTTCTCCATTCATCAAGTGAGCTAATGTCAAATAACCTCTTCTCACCAGCAAGTTTGAAATCATAATTGAGCTCTTTAATGGCCCAATAAGCCTTATGTTCTAATTCGAGAGGTAAGTGACATGCTTTTCCATAAACCATTTTATACGGAGACATACCCATAGGATTTTTATATGCAGTTCTATAGGCCCATAATGCATCATCAAGTTTCTTGGACCAATTCTTTCTAGATCTATTAACAGTCTTTTGCAAAATTAATTTAAGCTCTCTATTGCTCAATTCTACTTGACCACTAGACTGTGGGTGATAAGGAGATGCAATTCTATGATTAACATCATACTTAGCAAGCATTTTACGAAAAGCACCATGAATAAAATGTGAACCACCATCAGTCATTAAATATCTAGGGACTCCAAACCTCGGAAAAATAACTTATTTAAGCATCTTAATAGAAGTGTTATGATCAGCACTACTAGTTGGAATAGCTTCTACCCACTTAGTAACGTAATCAACAGCAACTAAAATATGTGTATACCCATTAGAGGAAGGAAACGGCCCCATATAATCAAAGCCCCAAACATAGAATGGTTCAATAACAAGTGAATAATTCATAGGCATTTCTTGACGTCTACTAATATTACCAATTCTTTGACATTCATCACAAGACAAGACAAACTTACGGGCATCTTTAAAGAGAGTAGGCCAATAAAAACCGGATTGCAATACCTTATGTGCAGTTCTATCTCCAGCGTGGTGTCCTCCATAAGCTTCGGAGTGACACTTGCGTAGGATCTGTTCCTGTTCATGCTCAGGTATACAACGTCTAATAACACCATCTACTCCTTCTTTATAAAGGTGTGGGTCATCCCAGAAGTAATGCCTCAAATCATAGAAACACTTTTTCTTTTGTTGGTATGTGAAACTAGGTGGTATAAATTTAGCAACAATGTAATTAGCATAATCAACATACCATGGAGCAGTATGAGAAGCATTTCTGATAGCTAATTGTTCATCAGGAAAGCTATCATCAATAGGTAGTGGGTCATCAAGAACATTCTCTAACCTAGATAAGTTGTCTGCAACGGGGTTCTCAGCTCCCTTTCTATCAATAATATGCAAATCAAATTCTTGTAGTAGGAGAACCCATCTAATAAGTCTAGGTTTAGCATCTTTCTTTTCCATAAGATATTTAATAGCAGCATGATCAGTGTGAATAGTTACTTTAGAATCAACAATATAAGGTCTGAACTTATCACAAGCAAATACAACTGCTAAGAATTCATTTTCAGTAGTAGCATAATTTCTCTGGGCATTGTCTAGAGTTTTACTAGCATATTGAATGACATTTAATTTCTTATCAACACTTTTTCCTAGAACAGCACCTATAGCATAATTACTAGCATCACACATAATTTCAAAGGGTAAATTCCAATCAGGTGGCTGAACAATAGGTGCAGAAATTAATGCTTTCTTAAGTATTTCAAATGCTTCCACACAATCATCTTCAAAGACAAAAGGGATATCTTTTTTGTAATAGATTAGTCAGAGGCCGAGAAATTTTTGAGAAGTCCATAATGAACCTCCTATAAAAACCGGCATGACCAAGGAAACTTCTTATACCTTTGATGTCCTTGGGACACGACATCTTTTCAATAGCATCAACTTTAGCTTTATCAACTTCAATACCTCTTTTAGAAATTTTATGCCCCAAGACAATGCCTTCATTAACCATAAAGTGGCATTTCTTCCAGTTCATGACAAGGTTAGTTTATCCACATCTCTGCAAAACTCGATCAAGGTTGCTCAAGCAATCATCAAAAGAGGATCCATAAACGGAGAAATCATCCATGAAAACCTCACAAATCTTTTCACAAAAATCAGAGAATATAGCCATCATGCATCTTTGAAAGGTAGCAGGTGCATTACATAAACCAAAAGGCATACGTCTATAAGCAAAGGTACCGAAAGGGCAAGTAAAAGTGGTCTTCTCTTGATCATCAGCTGACACAGGTATCTGAGAGAAACCAGAGTAACCATCTAGAAAGCAAAAATGTGTGTGTTTGGATAATCTTTCTAGCATTTGGTCAATGAATGGCAAAGGGTAATGATCTTTTTTAGTAGCTTTATTTAATTTGCAGAAATCAATCACCATCCTTTAACATGTAATAATTCTTTGCGGAATCAATTCATCTTTATCATTAGGAACGATAGTAATACCTCCCTTCTTAGGGACACAATGAACATGACTTACCCACTAACTATCAGCAACTGGATAAATTATACCTGCTTCAAGGAGCTTTAATATTTCCTTTCTTACCACTTCTTTCATCTTAGGATTTAGCCGTCGTTGGTGATCAATAACTGGTTTGGCGTCTTTCTCCAAATTTATTTTGTGTTGACATAGAGTGGGACTAATGCCCTTAAGATCAACAAGAGTATATCCAATAGCGGCACGGTGCTTCTTCAGAGTTTTCAATAATTTCTCTTCTTCATGCTCTGAAAGGTTAGCACTAATAATAACAGGATATATCTTCTTTTCATCAAGATAAGCATATTTAAGAGTATCAAGTAATGGTTTAAGCTCAAACACGGGATCACCCTTGGGTGGAGGAGGATCCCCTAGGATTTCAACAGGCAAATTGTGTTTCAGAATAGGTCCCTGTTTAAAGAATACTTCATCTATTTCCCTTCTTTCATTCATAAACATATCATTTTCATGGTCGAGCAAATATTGTTCTAAAGGATCATTAGGAGGCACGACAATAGAAGCAAGACCAATAATTTCATCTTTACTAGGCAATTCTTCCTCACGGGGTTGTCTACTAAATTTAGCAAAATTAAACTCATGAGACATATCACCCAAACCAATAGTAACAACATCCTTTTCACAGTCTATCCTAGCATTAACAGTGTTCAAGAAGGGTCTACCAAATATAATGGGACAAAAGCTATCTTGTGGGGAACCAAGAACAAGAAAATGAGCAGGATATTTAACTTTCCCACACAATACTTCAACATCTCTAACAATCCCGATTGGTGAAATAGTATCTCTATTGGCAAGTTTAATTGTAACATCAATTTCTTCTATCTCAGCAGGTGCAATATCATGCATAATTTCTTTGTATAAGGAATGAGGTATTGCACTTGCACTAGCACCCACATCACATAAGCCATGATAACAATGATCTCCTATTTTAACAGAAATAACAGGCATGCCTACAACAGGTCTATGTTTATTTTTAGCATCAGGTCTAGCAATTCTAGTAGCTTCATTGCAGAAGTAAATAACATGCCCATCAATATTATCGGCCAAGAGATCTTTAACCATAGCAATTTTAGGTTCAACTTTAACTTGATTAGGGGGTTTGTGTGTCCTAATATTACTTTTGTTGACTACAGTTGAAGCTTTAGCATGATCCTTTATTCTAACAGGGAAAGGTGGCTTCTCAATATAAGCAGTAGGAACGACAGGATCATTATAAGTGATAGTATTTTCTTCAACTTTAATAGGTGCAACTACTTTTACTTCAATGGGAGGATTATATTTAAACCACTTCTCCACAGAAAGAAGCTACTATCTCAGAGTCAAGTCCATATTTAGTGCTCACGGAAAACATCGGTATACATAAAAGATTTAACACAATCAAACTTAGGTGTTATACTTGACTCCTTACCTTCGTCGAGATCCCAATCTTCAGAGTTGCATTTAATTCTTTCCAATAAATCCCATTTGAATTCAATAGTCTTCATCATAAAGGAGCCAGCACAAGAAGTATCGAGCATGGAGCGATTATTGAGAGAAAGCCGAGCATAAAATTTTTGAATAATCATTTCTCTTGAGAGCTCGTGATTGGGGCATGAATATAACACTGACTTAAGCCTCCCCCAAGCTTGAGCGATGCTTTATCCTTCGCGAGGCCAAAAATTATATATATAATTACGATGACGATGAACAAGATGCATATTCTGATTAAATTCCAATTTCAATCGTTTGTAGTTCCATGATCCCATATCATCACATAGCCTATACCATGTCAATGCCTCTCCCTTCAAAGATAAAGGGAAGACCTTCTTCTTGATAACATCATCAGGCATACCTACAAGCTTAAATAATCCACAAACTTCATCCACATAGATTAGGTGTAAATCGGGATGCGATGTTCCATCTCCTGCAAAAGGATTAGCTAGCAGTTTCTCTATCATACCCGAAGGAATTTCAAAGTAAACATTCTCAGTAGGTTCAGTAGGTTGAGGAGCAACTCTTTGCTCTACTGGTCGGGGTGAAGATACCCCGAACAAGCCCCTCAGAGGATTACTTTCCATAGTAACAAGTGACAGTAAATTTCAGCACACTATATAAATTTTTACCTTACCAAATTCCACCTACCAAAGGCGCTTCACTCCCCGGCAACGGCGCCAGAAATGAGTCTTGATGACCCACAAGTATAGGGGATCTATCGTAGTCCTTTCGATAAGTAAGAGTGTCGAACCCAACGAGGAGCAGAAGGAAATGATAAGCGGTTTTCAGCAAAGTATTCTCCGCAAACACTGAAATTATCGGTAACAAATAGTTTTGTGATAAGGTAATTTGTAACGGGTAACAAGTAAAGAAATTAAATAAGGTGCAGCAAGATGGCCCAATCCATTTTGTAGCAAAGGACGAGCCTGGACAAACTCTTACATAGAGAAAAGAGCTCCAGAGGACACATGGGAATTACCGTCAAGCTAGTTTTCATCACGCTCATATGATTCGCGTTCGTTACTTTGATAATTTGGTATGTGGGTGGACCGGTGCTTGGGTGCTGCCCTTTCTTGTACAAACATCCCACTTATGATTAACCCCTATTGCAAGCATCCTCAACTACAAAAGAAGTATTAAGGTAAACCTAACCATAGCATGAAACATATGGATCCAAATCAGCCCCTTACGAAGCAACTCATAAACTAGGGTTTAAGCTTCTGTCACTCTAGCAACCCATCATCTACTTATTACTTCCCAATGCCTTCCTCTAGGCCCAAATAATAGTGAAGTGTCATGTAGTCGACGTTCACATAACACCACTAGAGGAAAAACAACATACATCTCATCAAAGTATCGAACGAATACCAAATTCACATAACTACTTATAGCAAGACTTCTCCCTTGTCCTCAGGAACAAACGTAACTACTCACAAAACATATTCAGGTTCATAATCAGAGGGGTATTAATATGCATAATGGATCTGAACATATGATCTTCCACCAAATAAACCAACTAGCATCAACTACAAGGAGTAATCAACACTACTAGCAATCCACAGGTACCAATCTGAGGCTTTGGGACAAAGATTGGATACAAGAGATGAATTAGGGTTTGAGAGGAGATGGTGCTGGTGAAGATGTTGATGGAGATTGACCCCCTCCCTATGGAAGGATCATTGGTGATGACGATGGCGATGATTTCCCCCTCCCGGAGGGAAGTTTCCCCGACAGAACAGCTCTGCCGGAGCCCTAGATTGGTTCCGCCAAGGTTCCGCCTCGTGGCGGCGGAGTTTCTTCCCGAAATCTTGCTTATGATTTTTCTTCGGAGGAAAGACTTCATATAGCAGGAGATGGGCACCGGAGGCCCGCCAGGGGGCCCACGAGGCAGGGGGCGCACCCAGGGGGGTAGGGCGCGCCTCCCACCCTCGTGGCCAGGGTGTGGCCCCCTCTGGTATTTTCTCCGCTCAGTATTTTTTATTAATTCCAAAAGTGACTTCTGTGAAGTTTCAGGACTTTTGGAGCTGTGCAGAATAGGTCTCTAATGTTTGGTTCTTTTCCAGCCCAGAATTCCAGCTGCCGGCATTCTCCCTCTTCATGTAAACCTTGTAAAATAAGAGAGGATAGGCATAAGTATTGTGACATAACGTGTAATAATAGCCCGTAATGTGATAAATATCGATATAAAAAATGATGCAAAATGGACGTATCACCCCCTACCTGGCGCACCAAAGATGTCGGGGGAAATCGACACCTATGGAATCATTGGGATCCCTTCTACGGTTGGCGGGCGCGGGGTTGTGCAAAGAGCGGGTCTGACAAGAAGCACACGGATCGTTTACCCAGGTTCGGGCGGCGAAGATGCGTAATACCCTAGTCCTGCTTTGGTTGATGTATTAGAGTGTTCTTGTGTTCTTGAGCTAGCTACGGGGTGTAACTTGCCCAAAAGATCTGATTCCCCCTCCTGGACGCCTCGGGCCTCCTTTTATAGGCAAAAGGGGTCCCCACAATGGCACACAGGAGGTGGAAAGGTGTACAGTGGATGAGTCTATCCTCTGGCACCGTCGGACAAACGCATTTAATGCGCTGTCGACGTGCCCCTCTCGCTTTATCGGGGATGGCAAGGAAACACGTCCCAGCTGTCACCGCCTCGCCTGGCTTCGACATGCATCTAAGCTGACGAGGCGTCGTGGCGCCACGTTGGCTGGCTGCTAGGCTGGCGCGGTGGTGGAGCCTTCACGAAGGTCTGCATGCCACCACGCAGGTGCTTGCTGGGTCAGTGTAGAGGCTGCCCGTCGCCACGCAGGTGCCTGCCCAGCTGGTTGAGCTGGCATCTGCTTGTGGACGGCGGTGGAGTCTTGGCTGGTGCGGGCCTGGCTGTGGCCCTGCTGATGCCCTCAGCAAGGGTCTTGCCGGGGGGTGATAACCCACAATTATAGGGGATCGCAACAGTTTTCGAGGGTAGAGTATTCAATCCAAATTTATTGATTCGACACAAGGGGAGCCAAAGAATATTCTCAAGTATTAGCAGTTGAGTTGTCAATTCAACCACACCTGGATAACTTAGTATCTGCAGCAAAGTATTTAGTAGCAACGTAATATGGAAGTAACAGTAACGATAGCAAAAGTAATATTTTTGGGTTTTGTAGTGATTGTAACAGTAGCAACGGAAAAGTAAATAAGCGAAGAACAATATGTGAAAAGCTCATAGGCATTGGATCGGTGATGGAGAATTATGCCGGATGTGGTTCATCGTGTAACAATCATAACATAGGGTGACACAGAACTAGCTCCAATTCATCAATGTAATGTAGGCATGTATTCCAAATATAGTCATACGTGCTTATGGAAAAGAACTTGCATGACATCTTTTGTCCTACCCTCCCATGGCAGCGGGGTCCTTACGGAAACTAAGGGATATTAAGGCCTCCTTTTAATAGAGTACCGGACCAAAGCATTAACACATAGTGAATACATGACCTCCTCAAACTATGGTCATCACCGGGAGTGGTCCCGATTATTGTCACTTCGGGGTTGCCGGATCATAACACATAGTAGGTGACTATAGACTTGCAAGATACGATCAAGAACTCACATATATTCATGAAAACATAATAGGTTCAGATCTGAAATCATGGCACTCGGGCCCTAGTGAGAAGCATTAAGCATAGCAAAGTCATAGCAACATCAATCTCAGAACATAGTGGATACTAGGGATCAAACCCTAACAAAACTAACTCGATTACATGACAAATCTCATCCAATCCATCACCGTCCAGCAAGCCTACGATGGAATTACTCACGCATGGCGGTGAGCATCATGAAATTGGTGATGGAGGATGGTTGATGATGACGATGGCGACGGATTCCCCTCTCCGGAGCACCGAACGGACTCCAGATCAGCCCTCCCGAGAGGTTTTAGGGCTTGGCGGTGGCTCCGTATCGTAAAACGCGATGAATCCTTCTCTATGATTTTTTTCTCCCCGAACACGAATATATGGAGTTGGAGTTGAGGTCGGTGGAGCGTCAGGGGGCCCACGATGCAGGGGGTGCGCCCAGGGGGGCAGGCGCGCCCCCCACCCTCGTGGACAGGTGGAGGCCCCCCTGACATGGATTCTTCTTCCGGTATTTTTAATATTTTCCAAAAATAAGTTCCGTGGAGTTTCAGGTCATTCCGAGAACTTTTGTTTCTGCACATAAATAACACCATGGCAATTCTGCTGAAAACAGCGTCAGTCCGGGTTAGTTCCATTAAAATCATGCAAGTTAGAGTCCAAAACAAGGGCAAAAGTGTTTGGAAAAGTAGATACGATGGAGACGTATCAACTCCCCCAAGCTTAAGCCTTTGCTTGTCCTCAAGCAATTCAGTTGATAAACTGAAAGTGATAAATAAAAACTTTTACAAACTCTGTTTGCTCTTGTTGTTGTAAATATGTAAAGCTACCATTCAAGTTTTCAGCAAAGATTATGAACTAACCATATTCCCAATAACTCTTAGGTCTCATGTTTACTCATATCAATGGCATAATCAACTAGCGAGCAATAATAATAAATCGCGGATGACAACACTTTCTCAAAACAATCATGATATGATATAACAACATGGTATCTCGCTAGCCCTTTCTAAGACCGCAAAACATAAATGCAGAGCACCTTTAAAGATCAAGGACTGACTAGACATTGTAATTCATGGTATAAGAGATCCAGTCATACCCAACATAAATTAATAGTAATGAATGCAAATGACAGCAGTGCTCTCCAGCTGGTGCTTTTAATAAGAGGGTGATGACTCAACATAAAAGTAAATAGATAGGCCCTTCGCAGAGGGAAGCAGGGATTTGTAGAGGTGCCAGAGCTCGATTTTAAAGCAGAGATAAATAGTATTTTGAGCGGCATACTTTCATTGTCAACATAACAACCAAGAGATGGCGATATCTTCCATGCTACACACATTATAGGCGGTTCCCAAACAGAATGGTAAAGTTTATACTCCCCCTCCACCAACAAGCATCAATCCATGGCTTGCTCGAAACAACGAGTGCCTCCAACTAGCAACAGCCCCGGCGGAGTTTTGTTTGCAATTATTTTGATTTGATTTGCATAAAGCATGGGACTGGGCATCCCGGTGACCAGCCATTTACTCGTGAGTGAGGAGCGGAGTCCACTCCTCTTGAGAATAACCCGCCTAACATGGAAGATAAGGACAGCCCTAGTTGATACATGAGCTATTCGAGCATACAAAACAGAATTTCATTTGAAGGTTTAGAGTTTGGCACATACAAATTTACTTGGAACGGCTGGTAGATACCGCATATAGGAAGGTATAGTGGACTCATATGGCATAACTTTGGGGTTTAAGGAATTGGATGCACAAGCAGTATTCCCGCTTAGTACAAGTGAAGGCTAGCAAAAGACTGGGAAGCGACCAACTAGAGAGCGACAACATTCATGAACATGCATTAAAATTAATAAACATTAAGTGCAAGCATGAGTAGGATATAATCCACCATGAACATAAATATCATGAAGGCTATGTTGATTTGTTTCAACTACATGTGTGAACATGTGCCAAGTCGAGTCACTTAAATCATTCAAAGGAGGATACCACCCCACTATACCACATCACAACCATTTTAATAGCATGTTGGCACGCAAGGTAAACCATTATAACTCATAGCTAATCAAGCATGACATAAGCAACTATGATCTCTAATTGTCATTGCAAACATGTTCATTCATAATAGGCTAAATCAGGAATGCTGAACTAATCATATTTACAAAAACAAGAGAGGTCGAGTTCATACCAGCTTCTCTCATCTCAATCAGTCCATCATATATCGTCATAATTGCCTTTCACTTGCACGACCGAACGATGTGAAAATAATAAGAGTGCACGTGCATTGGACTAAGCTGGAATCTGCGAGCATTCAATAAACAGGAGAAGACAAGGCAACATGGGCTCTTGGTTAAATCAACAATAATGCATATAAGAGCCACTTCAACAATTTAATCATGGTCTTCTCCTATTGACCCCCAAAGAAAAGAAAAGAAATAAAACTATTTACACGGGAAAGCTCCCAACAAGCAAAAGAAGAACGGGAAATCTTTTTGGGTTTTCTTTTTAGTTATTACTACTACAGCAAGAAAAGTAAACTAACTAAAAGCTACACTAACATTTTTTGGTTTTTCTTAAGGTTTATTAAACACACAAGAAGAAAGCAAGAAAAAGGAAAATAAACTAGCATGGATATTATAGAGAAAGAGTATGAGCACCGACATCTAGCAATGAGGGTGTGAACATGAATGTAATGTCGGTGAGAAATACGTACTCCCCCAAGCTTAGGCTTTTGGCCTAAGTTGGTTTATTGCCACGGATAGCCTGGCGGATATCCAAAGTTATTACCGGGGTCGTACTGACATGAAGAAGACTCTGATTGCCACTAGTTGGCAATCATCTCCGGATCCCACTGGTAATTAGACTGTCGTGGAGGTTCAAATTGTGGTTCCAGCTCCGGCTCTGTGGCTGATGTAGGGTTCCGGTAGGCGTGAATGGCTGCCAGCGGAACGAGATACGGACCTGCAGATAAATCAAACAAGGAAGGAGCAGGCAAGGTAATAGTCTCAGGGTGATGTTTATCAAAGAACAATTTGTATTTAAGCGCCCCTTCCCTATTCTTAACAATAAAGTCATGTGCTACCATACTCTTATAATCTAAATAAACAGTGGGCAGCAATTTTTCTTATTTTTCATAGTGCCTAATAGGTATGTTATAATATGCAGCAAGGCGTGAAGCATAGACACCTCCAAAGATGGGGCCCTTTGTACGGTTCAGACTTAACCGTTTGGCAATAATACCGCCCATACTAACAGTATTATCACAGAATAAACCATGGAACAAAATAATAATATCAGGAACACTAAGGTTTCCACAGTTTCCGCGACCAATTAAGCAACGACTAGCAAATATTGCAAAATAGCGTAAAACAGGAAAATGTATGCTAGTGATTCTTGCATCGGAAACCTTCCTAGTTTCCCCTACAGTAATAGTGTCAATAAACCCATCCACATCTTTACGATGTGGTTCCTCTAAACTACCCTCGAAAGGTATTTTGCAAACCTTGCAAAATTCATCTAGTGATATCTTCTTAACCACATCATATAAATGAAACTCTACTGAAGGAGGTGATTCCTTAGGATAATAGTAGAAGTTTTGCACAAACGTATTGGTGAGTAAGAGATACTGTTCGCGTTGGTCGCGGAGGAAGTCGGTGAGGCCTGCATTCTCAGCCAATTCATACAAATCATCATAAATCCCGGCTGCTCTCAAGAAATCATTGGAAGGCCATTCACACGGCCGAACCTCCACGGTGCGAGGCAGATTATATTTGGGCCTCTCTGCTTCTTCACTTTGCTTTTCCTTCGAGCTCCGGCTCGATGAGCCCCTCAAAAATCTCTTCATTATTTTCTGAAAAATTCTGAAATTTTTAGTAACTTCAAATAAAAGTGAACCAAGCTCAACAAAATTGATAGCAACTACTCCTACAAGTGCCTAGAGACTATATCATGCATTAGAACTACTTGGAACCATATAAATTTGACATGCAAGCTCAAGAACATGGTCACCTAGGCAGCACAAATTTCCAATGAATAAAGCGCTAGAACAAAAACTAATTGGACCAATGGAGGAGTCACATACCAAGGAACAATCTCCCAAAGCAGTTTTGTGAGAGGTTCTTTGAGCAAGGAGATCGTAAATCGCAGCAAAATGAGCTAGAACTTGTGCTTGAGCTGGATGGTGATTTTTTTGGGAGGAAGAAGAAGTGTGTGGGTGCAGGAATAAGTGGAGGGGATCCACCATGGGCCCACGAGGCAGGGGGAGCGCCCTGTAGGGGTGGGCGCGCCCTGGACACTCGTGGCCAGGTGCTTGCTCCCCCTACTGTGTTCTCAGTGCCAGATATTCTCAAATATTCTAGAAAAATCATATTAAATTGGCAGGGCATTTGGAGAACTTTTATTTTCGGGGTATTTTTATATTGCACGGATAATTCAGAAAACAGACAGGAAAATGCTATTTTTACATTATTTCAACTAAATAACAAAAAGTAAAAGGAGGGTACAGAAGGTTGTGCTTTCTAATTTCATCCATCTCATGCTCATCAAAAGGAATCCACTAAGAAGGTTGATCAGGTCTTGTTAACAAACTCATTCCGACTAACATGGAACCGGAGAAATTTCGAATGACACTATGTTACCTCAACGGGGATATGCACATCCCCAATAATAAGAATATCATATTTCTTCTTGACAGTAGGAAGAGGAAATTCAAAACCTCCAAAAATAATCGATGGAATTTTTCCAATAGAATTGATACTGTGGACTTGAGGTTGTTTCCTCGGAAAGTGTACCGTATGCTCATTACCATTAACATGAAAAGTGACATTGCCTTTGTTGCAATCAATAACAGCCCCTGCAGTATTCAAAAAAGGTCTTCCAAGAATAATAGACATACTATCGTCCTCGGGAATATCAAGAATAACAAAGTCCGTTAAAATAGTAACGTTTGCAACCACAATAGGCACATCATCACAAATACCGACAGGTATAGCAGTTGATTTATCAGCCATTTGCAAAGATATTTCAGTGGGTGTCAACTTATTCAAATCAAGTCTACGATATAAAGAGAGAGGCATAACACTAACACCGGCTCCAAGATCACATAAAGCAGTTTTAGCATAGTTTCTTTTAATGGAGCATGGTATAGTTGGTACTCCTGGATCTCCTAGTTTCTTGGGTATTCCACCCTTAAAAGTATAATTAGCAAGCATGGTGGAAATTTCAGCTTGCGGTATCTTTCTTTTATTAGTGGCAATTTCTTTCATATACTTAGCATAATGATTCATTTTGAGCATATCAGTCAAACGCATGCGCAAAAAGATAGGTCTAATCATTTCAGCAAAGCTCTCAAAATCCTCATCATCCTTTTTCTTGGATGGTTTGGGAGGAAAAGGCATGGGTTTCTGAACCCAAGGTTCTCTTTCTTTACCATGTTTCCTAGCAACAAAGTCTCTCTTATCATAATGTTGATTCTTTGATTGTGGGTTATCAAGATCAACTGCAGGTTCAATTTCTACATCATTATCATTACTAGGTTGAGCATCATCATGAACGTCTTCATTAATATTTTCACTTGGTTCATGTTCATTACCAGATTGTGTTTCAGCATCAGAAATAGAAATATCATTTGGATTCTCAGGTGGTTCAGCAATAGGTTCACTTGAAGCATGCAAAGTCCTATCATTTTTCTTTTTCTTCTTTTCAGAAGAACTAGGTGTGTCAATATTATTTCTCTGAGAATCTTGCTCAATTCTCTTAGGATGGCCTTCAGGATACAAAGGTTCCTGAGTCATTTTACCGGTTCTAGTAGCCACTCTAACAGCATAGTCATTATTCTTACTATTCAATTCATTGAGCAAATCATTTTGAGATTTAAGTACTTGTTCCACTTGAGTGGTAACCATAGAAGCATGTTTACTAATGAGTTTAAGTTTACCTTTAACTCTAGACATATAATCACCCAAGTGTTCAATCATATAAGCATTTTTTTAGTTGTCTACCAAAATAAGCATTAAAATCTTCTTGCTTAACCATAAAGTTATCGAATTCATCCAAACATTGGCTGGCAAACTTAGTAGGAGGGATTTCAGCTTTATCATATCTATAGAGAGAATTTACCTTTACTACCTGTGTCGGGTTATCAAGACCATGTGTTTCTTCAATAGGTGAAGGATTAAGATCATATGTTTCTTCAACAGGCGGTAAATTAAGACCATGTATTTCTTCAATAGGAGGTAAATTCTTAACATCTTCAGCTTTAATACCTTTTTCTTTCATAGATTTCTTTGCCTCTTGCATATCTTCAGGACTGAAAAATAGAACACCTCTCTTCTTCGGAGTTGGTTTAGGAATAGGCTCATGAGTTGACTCAGGAAGTGTCCAATTATTTTCATTTTTCAACATATTATTCAATAGAATCTCAGCTTCATCCGGTGTTCTTTCCCTGAAAACAGAACCAACACAACTATCCAGGTAATCTCTGGAAGCATCGGTTAGTCCATTATAAAAGATATCAAGTATTTCATTTTTCTTAAGAGGATGATTAGGCAAAGCATTAAGTAATTGGAGAAGCCCCCCCCCCAAGCTTGTGGGAGACTCTCTTCTTCAATTTGCACAAAATTGTATATATCCCTTAAAGCAGCTTGTTTCTTATGAGCAGGGAAATATTTAGCAGAGCAGTAATAAATCATATCCTGGGGACTACGCACACAACCAGGATCAAGAGAATTAAACCATGTCTTAGCATCACCCTTTAATGAGAACGGAAATATTTTAAGGATATGAAGGTAGCGAGATTTCTCATCATTAGTGAACAGGGTGGCTATATCATTTAATTTAGTAAGATGTGCCACAATAGTTTTAGATTCATAGCCATAAAAAGGATCAGATTCAACCAAAGTAATTATAACAGGATCAACAGAGAATTCATAGTCCTTATCAGTAACACAGATAGGTGAAGTAGCAAAAGCAGGGCCAGGTTTCATTCTAGCATTAAGATATTGTTGCTTCCATTTAGCTAATAACTTCTTAAGATCATATCTATCATTGCAAGCTAAAATAGCTCTAGCAGATTCTTCATCCAGAACATAACCCTCAGGCACAACAGGTAATTCATATTTATTAGGGGGAGATTCTTCATCATCACTATCTTCAATGTTATCAGTTTCAATAATTTCATTCTCTCTAACCCTAGCAAGTTGTTCATCAAGAAATTCACCAATGGCACAGTAGTATCAAGCATAGAAGTAGTTTCATCATAAGTATCATGCATAGCAGAAGTGGCATCATCAATAACATGCGACATATCAGAATTAATAGCAGAAGCAGGTTTAGGTGTCGCAAGCTTAGTCAAAATAGAAGGTGAATCAAGTGCAGAGCTAGATGGCAGTTCCTTACCTCCCCTCGTAGTTGAGGGATAAATTTTTGTTTTTGCGTCTCTCAAGTTCTTCATAGTGACTAGCAGATATAAATCCCAAGTGACTCAAAGAATAGAGCTATGCTCCCCGGCAACAGCGCCAGAAAATAGTCTTGATAACCCACAAGTATAGGGGATCGCAACAGTTTTCGAGGGTAGAGTATTCAACCCAAATTTATTGATTCGACACAAGGGGAGCCAAAGAATATTCTCAAGTATTAGCAGTTGAGTTGTCAATTAAACCACACCTGGATAACTTAGTATCTGCAGCAAAGTATTTAGTAGCAAAGTAATATGGAAGTAACAGTAACGATAGCAAAAGTAATATTTTTGGGTTTTTTAGTGATTGTAACAGTAGCAACGGAAAAGTAAATAAGCGAAGAACAATATGTGAAAAGCTCGTAGGCATTGGATCGGTGATGGAGAATTATGCCAGATGTGGTTCATCATGTAACAATCATAACATAGGGTGACAGAGAACTAGCTCCAATTCATCAATGTAATGTAGGTATGTATTCCGAATATAGTCATATGTGCTAATGGAAAAGAACTTGCATGACATCTTTTGTCCTACCCTCCCGTGGCAGCGGGGTCCTAACGGAAACTAAGGGATATTAAGGCCTCCTTTTAATAGAGTACCGGACCAAAGCATTAACACATAGTGAATACATGAACTCCTCAAACTATGGTCATCACCGGGAGTGGTCCCGATTATTGTCACTTCGGGGTTGCCGGATCATAACACATAGTAGGTGACTATAGACTTGCAAGATAGGATCAAGAACTCACATATATTCATGAAAACATAATAGGTTCAGATCTGAAATCATGGCACTCGGGCCCTAGTGACAAGCATTAAGCATAGCAAAGTCATAGCAACATCAATCTCAGAACATAATGGATACTAGGGATCAAACCCTAACAAAACTAACTCGATTACATGATAAATCTCATCCAACCCATCACCATCCAGCAAGCCTACGATGGAATTACTCACGCACGGCGGTGAGCATCATGAAATTGGTGATGGAGGATGGTTGATGATGTCGATGGCGATGGATTCCCCTCTCCGGAGCCCCGAACGGACTCCAGATCAGCCCTCCCGAGAGGTTTTAGGGCTTGGCGGCGGCTCTGTATCGTAAAACGCGATGACTCCTTCTCTCAGATTTTTTTTCTCCCCGAACACGAATATATGGAGTTGGAGTTGAGGTCGATGGAGCGTCAGGGGGCCCATGAGGCTGGGGGCGCGCCCAGGGGGGGCAGGTGCACCCCCACCCTTGTGGACTGGTGGAGGCCCCCCTGACGTGGATTCTTCTTACAGTATTTTTAATATTTCCCAAAAATATGTTCCGTGGAGTTTCAGGTCATTCCGAGAACTTTTGTTTCTGCACATAAATAACACCATGGGAATTCTGCTGAAAACAACGTCAGTCCGGGTTAGTTCCATTCAAATCATGCAAGTTAGAGTCCAAAACAAGGGCAAAAGTGTTTGGAAAAGTAGATACGACGGAGACGTATCAGGGGCCCCGACAAGGGTCTTGCCATGGTGCTGCGGTCGTCCCCAGCAAGGCGCTTGCCTGGGGTCTTGTAGATTTCCTCGGCTAGGATCCCGCCGAGGGCCATCGTCTTCTGGTCCTCATCTGATCCTATGTATTTATGATCTTCACAAAGATCTGCATGCCACCACGGAGGTGCCTCCCGATCCCTAGTCCCAAGGTTGTTGTTGGCGGTGGAACCCTTGGGCTCAAGGAAAGCGCTCTCCACTGGCGTCAGGCAAGTTGCCCCGGCAAGGCTCTTGCCGGGGCTGTGGAGGCTGCCCCTGCAAGAGTCTTGCCGAGGGAGCCCACCTCGCCCTTCTGCTCTTCGTGTCTCTGGTCTTGGCGTTGCCTTGGTTGTCTTGTGCTTCGGCTTCTCTCCAGCTTCCCTCCTCTGCCCTGCTAAGTGTGGCTGTGGCGCGCGGCTCTGACTGCCCGTGCACAAGTAAAGGGGTCAAAAGGAGAGCCCCTACTTTTGTACACCGACACCTCCATGATCGAATCCCCCTCTAGCAGGGTGGCGGAAAAGGTCCCTAGATGGGATCTCACGGGAATAGAAGTTTGCGGCGGTGGAAAAGTGTTTTCGTGGATGCTTCTGGTGGTTTGGGAATATTTGCAAATATATAGGAGGAAGATCTAGTTCAAGGGGTCACCGAGGGGCCCACAAGGTAGGGGGCACAGCCTACCCCCTGGGCGCTCCCTCCACCCTTGTCGCCGCCTCGTGGCTCTTCTGACTTGCACTCCAAGTCTCATGGGTGTCTTCTGTTCCAAGAAAAATCATCGTGAAGTTTTATTCCGTTTGGACTCCGTTTAGTATTCCTTTGGTCTAATTTGGGACATTCAAATCTATTTTATTTTATCTAATTCTATCTACACCCCAGGGGCTAGGAACAAAACAATCCTTTCCTTTTTCTGATAATAGAGAAGCCGTATGAAGCTAAGATTTCATGTATGGTTTAAAAAAACAGAAACTGGCACTGGGCTCTAGGTTAATAAGTTAGTCCCAAAACGCATATAAAAACATCCAAAACAGATAATATAATAGGATGGAACAATCAAAAACTATAGATACGTTGGAGACGTATCAACTTCCACCGTGTTGATGGGCAATGGTTCAAGAGCTTCTATTCGTGGTGTTGGCACGGTCGATCTGAAGTTTATTTCGAGGAAGATCGTGCGGCTGAAGAACGTGCATTATGTCCCCTCCGTCAATAAATTTTTTGTTAGCGGATCTCTTTTGTGTAGATATGGCTACAAGCTTGTCTTTGAGTCGAATAAATTTGTAATATCTAAGTATGGAACCTTTGTTGGTAAAGGCTATGAGTCAGGAGGCCTATTCCGTTATCCTTGTCAGATGTTTGCAATAAAGTTGTTAATCATGTTTGCAACAATAGTGAATCAAATGTGTGGCATTCGCGTCTCTGTCATGTTAACTTTGGTTGCATGTCGCGACTAGCCAAATTGAACTTAATCCCTAATTTCACCACTATCAAGGGATCTAAGTGTCAAGTTTGTGTGCAAGCTAAGAAACCTCGTAAGTCTCACACGACTGCGGAAACGAAAAATCTTGCACCACTAGAACTCATACATTCAGGTCTTTGTGAAATGAATGGTATTTTGACAAAAGGTGGAAAGAAATATTTCATGATGTTAATTGATGACTCCACTAGATACTGCCATGTGTATCTTCTAAAATCTAAGGATGAGGCTTTGAACTATTTCAAGATCTATAAAGCTGAAGCAGAAAACCAACTTGATTGAAAGATCAAGAGGCTTAGGTCCGATCATGGTGGAGAGTATTTCTCAAATGAATTTGATTCCTTTTGTGCAGAACATGGTATAATCCATGAGAAGACGCCCCCCTATTCACCTCAGTCAAATGGGGTAGCCGAAAGAAAGAACCGTACTCTAACTGATTTGGTTAACGCCATGTTAGACACACCGGGTCTCTCCAAGGCATGGTGGGGGAGGCTATATTGACTGCATGTCATGTCCTAAACCAAGTTCCCACAAAGAACAAAGAGATAACTCCATTCGAGGAATGGGAGAAGAAAAGGTTAAAGCTCTCTTATCTATGAACCTAGGGTTGTTTGGCGAAAGTCAATGTGCCAATTCCGAAGAAGAGCAAGCTGAGACCAAAAACTGTGGATTTTGTTTTCCTAAGATATGCTTTTCATAGCATTGGCTATAGATTCTTGGTTGTAAAATCTGAG
Source organism: Triticum aestivum (assembly GCF_018294505.1). NCBI lineage: Eukaryota > Viridiplantae > Streptophyta > Magnoliopsida > Poales > Poaceae > Triticum > Triticum aestivum. The sequence goes on along the minus strand of NC_057808.1, from coordinate 423,461,496 downwards.
GTATCTGACATGCATGTCAGTACAATCATGGATTCAAATGATGCAACTTTCTTTGAAGATGTCTTTCCCATGAAGGATATGGTAAACTCATCAAATTAGGAGATGCTTAGTTCCACGAATCAAGAATTAGTTGCAATTACTGAACCTGCCATTTCGATGGAACACTTTGAAAATTCTGTGGAGGAGAACAATAAAGTTCCTATTAGGAGCAAAAGACAGAGGACTGCAAAGTCTTTTGGTGATGATTTTCTTGTGTATCTCATAGATGACACTCCTAGTTCTATTTTAGAGGCATGTGCATCTGAAGATGCTGACTACTGGAAGGAAGCAGTCCGTAGTGAGATGGATTCCATCTTGGCAAATGAAACCTAGGAGATAACTGATCGTCCTTATGTGTGCAAACCTATAGGGTGCAAATGGGTATTCAAGAAGAAGCTTAGGCCTGATGGTACTATCGAGAAGTACAAGGCACGGCTCGTGGCTAAGGGTTATACCCAAAAGGAAGGTGAAGACTTCTTTGATACTTACTCACTTGTGGCTCGACTGGCCACTATTCGAGTACTACTTTCACTAGCGGCCTCACATGGTCTTCCCGTTCATCAAATGGACACTAAGACTGCTTTCCTAAATGGAGAGTTGGATGAGGAAATTTACATAGATCAACCAGATGGGTTTGTAGTAGATGGTCAGGAAGGAAAAGTGTGCAAGTTGATGAAGTTGTTGTATGGACTTAAGCAAGCACCCAAGCAGTGGCATGAGAAGTTTGAAAGAACTTTAACAGCTGTAGGTTTTGTTGTAAATGAAGCTGATAAATGTGTGTACTATCGCCATGGTGGGGGCGAGGGAGTTATACTTTGCTTGTATGTTGATGACATACTGATTTTCCGAACAAATCTGAATGTTATTAAGGAGGTCAAGGATTTCCTATCTCGCTGTTTTGAGATGAAGGATTTAGGAGTGGCTGATGTCATTCTGAACATCAAGTTGTTGATAGACGATGATGGTGGGAATACATTGCTTCAATCTCACTATGTGGCTATAGTGACTGCAAGCCCTCTCCAACACCATATGATGCAGCGTGCTGCTTCGAAAGAATCAAAGAATTGCTAGAGATCAATTGAAATATTCTCATATTATTGGCTCACTTATGTACTTAGCCAGTGCTACAAGACCTGACATCTCTTTTCCTGTTAACAAACCGAGTCAGTTTGTCTCAAAAGCAGGAGATGTGCACTAGAAGGCTCTAGAGAGAGTTATGCGTTACTTGAAAGGCACTGTGAGTTATGGAATTCACTATACTGGGTACCAAAGGTACTGGAAGGGTATGGTGACTCAAACTGGATCTCAGATGCTGATGAGGTAAAGGTCACGAGCGGAAGTCTTGCAAGCAGACCATCTTAATGAGGTCAACAATGGAAGCAGAACTCACAACACTAGATACAACTACGGTCGAAGTAGATTGGCTTCGTCGGCTCTTGAATGACTTGCCGGTAGTTGAGAAACCTATACCGGGTATCCTTATGAACTGCGATAACCAAACTGTGATCGCAAAAGTGAGCAGCTCAAAGGATAACATGAAGTCATCAAGACATGTTTAGAGAAGGTTAAAGTTTGTCAGGAAAATGAGAAACTCCGGAGTTATTGCATTGGATTATATCTAAACGTCTAAAAATCTGGTAGATCCTTTTACTAAGGGTCTATCACGTAATGTGATAGATAATGCATCGAAGGAGATGGGTATGAGACCCACAATATGAGTTGTTCATAGTGGTAACCTAGTCTATATGATCGGAGATCCCGTGTATTAGATGTGGAAGACAAGCTGTTGGTCAACTAAGAGGAGAGTATCCTTACTATTAACAATACCACTCCATGAAGATGCAATACTCTCCTAATCTGCATGGTAGGTTGATGTATATCTTAATGTGTTCTAAGTGGCTCATTTAAGCAGAGATGTTGTCCTGCAGAACATCTTTTGAAGAACACACCTATATGAGTCTGATTGTTAAACGTCACAATCTATGAGAGTAGGGTGCTCTCTAGTAAACTCATGAAAGGTCTCGGAGTATGACGCATAAGCTCCACCCGTGCGGAAGACCCATGATAGCCTAGTATCGCTCAAGGCTGTGTGTGAAGCTAGATTTGCAGAAAACTTGCAGTTCAAGGCCTAGTCCACTGTTCAAGTTGCTTACTAGTGTAGCACTCAGTTCTAGGTGGAAGTTCAACTTAACAGTCTCCATTACACTACCGGTATATAAAACAATGTTTTGGAACTAAAGGCAAATTTTATGTGCCTCTAGGATCTGGTGGGGGGTTGTTGGAATTTAGTCTACTTTGGGCCAGCCCAATAGCAATTTTCAGAAATTCCTAATAAATCCTAGAGGCCCACTCAGCCCATTCGTGCAAGGCAAGATGTGGAACCAAAGTTTAGTCCCACATTGCTAGTTTAGTGGGAGTGGGACCTCCTTATAAGGGAGGGTGTTTCCCCACATGTATGAGCATGAGAACAAGAGGGACATTCACGCACGCTCCTCCTCTGCCGCCCGCCACGCCATGACGCGTCGCGGGTTGCGGGAATGGGCCGAGCCGATGTCTAAATTTTTGCCACGCACGACGGGTATACGAAAGGTCACTCGGAAGCTGAAAGTTTTGCTGTAGTGGATTGAATACGAACGCTGCACCCTTCGGCTTCTGCCTATCCGTTTCGTCTCCCTCTTTCCCTTCAGCTCCCGACGCAGCCTATTTGCCTCCTTCCCATGTGCCTATAAAAGGGAGGTCGCTCCTCTCCAGAGAGACACATCAGAAGATCATCTCCCTCTCGCCACCAAGTTCCTAAGCACTGCGCTACCGCTACGATCTTCCCCATTCCGGCTTGCGGCGTGCACCGCAGGTCGGGACAGTAGGCCTCCGAAACCACACCTCTTTGAGTCCTGTACGGGAGAAGGGTGTAAGGTTTTTGGGGTGCGCTCCGCGCGACTACTGACTTCTTCATCACGGACGCCCCCGGACTCCGATGACTACTTCCCCGATGACGACTTCTTCCCCGACGTCAACAACCTGTTCGACGACATAGCTGGCAAAGACACCGACCCCAAGACCAGCGCTTCTTCCGTTGTTCCGTATGTCTTCGTGTTCTCTCTGCTTGAGTTCATGCCTCAGTTTCTTGTTCTAGCCTCTGTATTGCATATGTTCTATTCTAGTTCACATGTGCAGAAGTTGTTTGCCTTCACTCAGCTAGATTACATGACTTGTTTCATCTCTACTATTATAGTCATGTTTTATTTACTATTTCTGTTAATAAAATCATATGGTAAATTGCTCATATTTCCAACACCTTCTGCTCCCTTAAAAAAGTGTGTCACAAAACCGAACACTAACCATTAAAAGGCAGATTATCTCCTGCACACAAACATTCAAATGAGAGATTCTACAATCTTGACTGAAGAATTAACAATAAATAAAAGACAACAAGGCCTCCTCTGATTTGTTGTAGAAGAACACTGAACCTATAGGGGGACTAATAGCTGGGCATAGCGGAATAAAACCGAGAACAGGGGAAACAAGAAAAGCACACTGACAACTTCAACATTGATAATCATGACTGAAATTCATAAACCTGTTCCTGCTGTTTCTAACCACACGCAAGCAGACACACACATGCATGTGTTCAGTTACAAAAATAAGAGAAATGTCTAAAGAACTGATGAAAGCCCATAACTCATCGGACGTCATCTTCAACTTCTCAGAGGGCATGAAAGGACGACCATCATCTCGAGCTCATGGTGGGCAATGGTCTTGAATGTAATTAGTACACCAGTGCCGACCTCATGCCATGTCGTGTGAGGAACTTCTTCCATCCTTGCTTGAAGAATATGCGACCTTTGACATACTCGGTTCTGCTGAAGGTCAATGAGCTCATCGTCATGAGACAAAAGAATGCCCAGCAGTACCTTGATCATAAATATATGAGTAAATATTCTAACTTTAGCTAAGTATATGTTGAATAACGAGGCATTTTTCAGTTTAGTTTAATCTAGAAAAATAGTAGGCAAAACATGATCAACATGATAGAGAGAGTAATTAAGAAACTAGTCATGCAATCGAGATCATAAGAAACAAGCATCATATCTATATAGATTGCTACTTAGTAGTGCTCCAAACGCTAACCCTAAGAGAGAGGGCAAGATGACATACGAGAGCAACAACAGAAGATGCAGATGCACCGTTCGTCATGTCGCCGAAGAGGTCGTCGACGTAGGGAAATAAGTCGTCATTGGGGTACTCGTCGTCGTTTGTAGCCACGCCGAATAAAGATCTAGCAGTCGCGCGGTAGAGCTCCCCAAAAACCCGATCACCCCTCTCCCGTACTGGATCACAAGAGTCGGGGTTCTGTTGACACCAGATTTTGGCATGGTCAAAAACACAATTAAGATGGCCTCAAATAAAAAGGTGCTCAAAGTGAGAAAGTTCTGTATCTTCAAAAGGAGAAACTTTGATATTTGGGCCATAGCCATCTGATTTCATCTCGAAGGCCGAAACTATGCTCAAAGTACTAAGATCTTATATTCAGAGTACATTTTGGCCGATTAAGCCCCCAAGAAGACCTCAAATGGAAAAATGATCTACACGAATTGTATTTGTCTCGTCGAAACGATTGATTTTCATATAAAGATCGTCTCAATCCGAGTACGTATGCAAAAGTAGAGGCAATACTTTGCAGACCGGTCCTAAGTGAAAAAGTGACGCGAGGGACCAGACACCCACCTAGGTGATGTCTGATGAGTCGCGTGAGTTATTCGTCCTTTGCCGGCTGAATGAAGCTTGCCAGCCGAGTAAAAAGCTTGCCGGCACAATGAAAAGCTTGCCGACATGGAAAGCTTGCCGGCGCGAAAAGCTTGCCGGCGCGAAAAGCTTGCCGGTGTAAAAGCTTGCCGGGCTGAAACCTTGCCTGGAAGCTTGCCGGTGTGAAAGTTTGCCGGGTGGAAACCTTCCCGATGTGAAAGCTTGCCGGGGTGGAAACCTTGCCGGTATGGAAAGCTTGCCGGGGTGGAAACCTTGCCGGTATGGAAAGCTTGCCGGGGTGGAAACCTTGCCGGCATGGAAAGATTGCCGGAAAAGTGGAGGCTGTCAAAGTCAATCCCACCAGAAGTTGGAGATGGGCTCGAAAGGTAATTCAGATGACCTCGGATGGAAAAAGTGTTCTACACGGAGTTGTGTGTATCATCGAAATGGTCAACTTTTCTTTTGGAGTCATCATCGTCGGAGATAGTATACGGCCTACAGAGTTGTTACAAGACTCGGACAGTTCAGAAAACTGCATAATTGAATCCGACCCACAGTTAAAGATGTGCCATAAAGGTCATAAAGATGGCCTTAAAAGGAGAAGTGGCCCATGTTGTATTATGCTGATCATCGAGGCGGACAAGTTTGATGTTGAACTCGACTCCATCCGAGTTAGTATGCGATGTCTACGCCCCGCGCAAGAAGCGCGACAGAAGTATGGGACAGATTCGGGGGCTGAATCCGAGTTGGACTGAAACTAGAACTGTAGGACGTGAATTGATGCAATTTTCTTGTAAGGAAAGCCTAGATGAATCCTTTACTTGCACGGGAAGTCCAGCCGCCTCTTATATATGTTAGGGGTGACGGCTGATTGAAACAACACACAATCGAACAAATCAATATACTACTTTTTCATCTATGCTTTATCTCTCCACCGTTTTTCCCCTCTCGTTCTTCGATGTTCTCGAGTTTGAGAGCTGCAAATCTCGAGGCTCTAGGGGCGAGCGAATCGACCTAGGGCAGCCCATTGTCGCCGCACTCCCTGACGGGGTCCCTCTCAGGTGTGCGGGGTTTCGGGTCTAAAAAGCACCCGCCCACTGTCCTGCGTATCGCGCTGTCGGTTGGTCTCCTTCGACGTGAGCTGCGTTGCATCACCCCCGGCATCGAGGGTACACGTGACGTGTTTGTGTGTCAACACACCTTTTGGCGACTCCGCTGGGGACACACGATCACGTCACGTGTACCCTCGGCGCCGGGGGTGATGCACCGCAACTCACGTCGAAGGTACACGTGACGTGTTCGCGTGTCAACACACTTTTTGGCGACTTCGGTGGGGACTGAAGATCAATCATCATCATCCACCATCTCCGATCTTCCCATGCCATCTGAGGTAGATGCCGATAACATCATTAAGCCCAGTCTTAATGAGATATCGTCCGATCATCGCCAAGTCTATGAGGAGTACAAGAAGGCGCGTGAGGAGAAGGACTTGCAGGAGTTCCTTGCAAAGTTCAAGAAGGATCACAAGGGCAACATCACTCCGATTGAAGAAATCAAGTTCCCTCCTCTTCAAGCCGAACAAGTTAAACCCTCTATGAGTACTACCTTTTCTCCTGAGCAGTGGGCTAAGATTGAGAGTCGTATTGCTGATGGTAACAATCTGGTTTATCGAACTTTCATAGAAAATACTAATGCTCAGAAGAATATATCTCAATCATCTAGTGGTAATGGTGGTGTAGCTGCTAGTGTGCAAAACCCTAATCTGGCTTTACCTATTTCATCGGCGCCTCCCATGCCGATGACTTATTATCCGACCCAAACAAATCAGATTGTGGCTGCACCCATTGATCCTATTATGAGCATGCCAGGTTCGGTGGCAACGCCGAACCAAATCCTACCTATAGGTACAACCACTCGGCCACTACCGAACTATGGTTCGGCATACAAGCCACAGTTCCTACCTACAGCTAGTAGTACTGCTCCTCCTATGCCACAATAGCAAGATTCATCGTCTACTACAGAGGATGCCCCAGCCAATTTAAGAGAGGACATGTCTAAGATGCTTTGAGACAATTTTGGAGTTGAGTTACCTCGGAATCGAATTTGCCAGAAGCCGTACCCCGAGTACTTTGATGTCATCCAGTGCCCTCCGGGATATAAAATTCCATATTTTGTTAAGTTTAACGGAGAAGGCACAAAAACCACATGGGAGCATGTTAGTCAATATTTAGCACAATTAGGTGAGGCAGGCTCGCTAAATGAATTGAAAGTGCATTTGTTTCCTTTATCATTAACTGGTACTGCATTTTCATGGTTTTCTTCTTTACCACATGGTTCCATTCGGGTTTGGTCGCAGCTAGAGCAGAAATTTCATGATCACGTTTATAGCGGCGACAATGAGCTCAAGTTTTCCCATCTAACATCGGTCAAACAAAAGCATGATGAATCGGTCTCCGATTACGTCAAGAGATTTAGAGAAGCAAGAAACCGGTGTTATAGTTTGCTGATAACCGAAAGAGACTTGGCAGACCTAGTGCTGAGTGGTTTGAGGACTCCCATTAGAGAAAATCTAGAAGGCTATGAGTTCTTAAATATCAACCAAGTCTTACAAAGGGCTTTGGCTCAGGAAAGCCGAAGCAAAGATCTCAAAGAAGTGCATAGATACAAAGTCGACCGTCCAAAGATGAATATGGTTGAATATGATAGTGATCGCTCGGACGATGAGGGTGTGATATGTATGCTACTGAATTTGTTTGGCCATCTAAGGCCAAACCCTTTACTTGCAATGATCTGAAACCGATTCATAAGAATCGTGATGAAGAGATGAAGTTTACTTTTAACATTGCTAAGTGTGATAGAATATTTGATGCTTTACTGCAGGCTAAGATTATTAGGATATCTCATACTTTACCGCCGTTTGAAGAGCTGAAATGGCGTGCTTATTGCAAGTATCGTAATTCTTTTTCTCATGCTACTAATGATTGTAATGTTTTTCGACGGCTGATACAATCGGCCATTAATGACGGACTATTGAATTTTTCTGAGATGCAAGTTGATAAGCAGCCTTTCCCAATGAACACCATGGATTTGGAGGGGAGAATATGTTAATTCGGCCCAGCATAGCCAAATCAGCTAATAAGAATAATATTGTCATCGGTGAGCCCAGGAAAAATAAGGAGAGCAACAAGGTCTTGGGGAGACAAGTTGTGCTTGACAAGCAACCCAATGGCAAGGAGATAATCAAGATCATCATCAAGAATCCTACACTCGGGGGGCAACCAGAAGTGCAAGAGAACACTCATGTCAAATTTGTTAAGCCCAAGAGTCCAGAGGTTGGCAAGTGGAAGACGAATGAAGCTAAAGTGCAGCGCAAGAAAATCAAGCCAACTTTTGATATGTTGTTGTCCAAGTATGCCAATCAAGCGGCCGGTTCTATCTCTAATCGGTCATCAAATTTGAAGTGCTCAAGGTCACCTCCTCGTGAAGAATTTCAGCATCATGCAAGGCCATACGGGTCATGGGCACCGGGACCATGGATGGCGCCACCCCCCCCATGCGCCATACTACATGGGAGCTTCAATGGAGGATGGGGGCAGCCCCCAATGGCCCCTTATGCTTTTCAAACGGGTTGGGCAGAACCAAGGAGGCCCGTTCATGAGAGACTTTCTTATCCCACACGAGGCCATTTGAACAATGGTGTCAATCGGCCGATGCAAGATAATCAAAAAAGGGTCAGCAGGCAAGTGTGGCGTGCCAAATCACCAAGTGCTGAAATTTCAGAGCCTAGCAAGCAAAAGGAGAAGAATACTAGTGGTGAAACTATTATGATAGGCACTAAAGAGTTAATAATCAAAGAGCCGATTATTGTTGATAATCCGGCTGATTCTAATAAAGATGTGGCTGTAGTCCAGCAAGGCCCCAAGGCTAATGATCATGAAGCTAGTACAAGCAAGGCCAAGTCGAGGGATCCAAAATATACTCAGCCTAAGTGGTGTCCTTCCGGTCTGACCAAGGCGCAAAAAAGTAGATTGCGGCGCATGAGGAGTCATGAGAAGGAGGAACAAGAAGCAGAAAAGCTAAGGGATAAATTATTCAATGAAAGCCGTCGCATGGTACCCCCAAAACAAGTGTGGAGGCCAAAGCAAAAGGAAAATATAGCAGCTTCTGCATTGATCATAGCAACACCTACACCACCAACGGAGGACGATGCGGCTACTATAACATCGTCCACTTTGCCTACTACTTCCTCTTCCCTTGGACATATTTCAGAGTCAGTGGACATCCTTGCGGAAGGAGATGGATGCTTGATTATGAGTCTACACCAGTTCATGAAGGTATGGATATTAATATGGTGTATTACTTACCCGCTGAATTTTGTGCCATAGATTAAGAAGGAGAAGTAGCTCAGCTAGATTTTGGTCCTAAAAATGCTATATTCGAGAAGCCAAAAGAACCGGTGACGCACTTGAAGCCATTTTTCCTTAAAGGTCATATTAATGGATCGTCGGTTGCTAGAATGCTTGTCGATGGTGGTGCTGTGGTGAAACTTATGCCATATTCAGTCTTCAAAAAATTGGGTTTGCCTGACGAACAATTGATCAAGACCAATATGGTGCTTAATGGATTTGAAGGCAAAGAGAAAACTGAAGCCAAAGGTGTGATGTATGTGGAACTTACAGTCGGCAGCAAAACTTTGGCTACTGTGTTCTTTGTTGCTGAGGTGCAAGGTAACTACAACGTCATACTAGGCCGTGATTGGGTTCATGCAAACCAGTGCGTGCCTTCCACTATGCACCAGTTTTTGATCCAGTAGGTGGATGATGAAGTGGAGGTCATTCATGCAGATAATTCGGCTTGTGTTGCTTTGGCCGATGCATCGGTGGATTGGCAGCATCCTAATGCTACTTGCTTGACGGGGCGCGACTTATCAGAATTTGATTTTCTTAGCGCCACAAAAAGTGGTTTCGTGCCCGTTTCTTTAAAGCCGGTTGGCGATAGTCAGCTCCAAGGTAAGATGTATTTAAATGGATCCTAACTCAGATTGGTTACAAAAGCGTCTTGTAGAATATCAGTCCAATGAGAACGATATGTATGAGTCCATAGAAGAGTTAGATGATATGGATAAATTAAGACAAGGTTTTACATCGGCCGATCCATTAGAAGAGATAGATATAGGAGATGGTTCAATTCCTAGGCCGACATTTGTAAACGCAAATTTAAGAGCTGATCATAAAGCTAAGTTGATCTAGCTGTTGAAAGAATATGTTTGTTGCTTTGCATGGGAATATCATAAGATGCCAGGTTTAAGCCGAGAGTTAGTGGAGCATCGGTTACCTATAAAGGCCAGTTTTAGACCATACAAGCAATCGGCCAGAAAGTTTAATCCAAAAATGTATGACCGGATCAAGGAAGAGATCGGTCATTTGCTTAAAGCTAATTTTATTAGACCTTGCAGGTATGCCGAGTGGATTTCTAACATTGTGCCAGTAGAGAAAAAAGGCTCTGGCAAGTTGAGGGTGTGCATTGATTTCAGAGATTTGAATAGAGCTACACCTAAAGATGAGTATCTCATTCCAATAGCCGATATGCTTATTAATGATGCTTCTGGACATAAGGTCATTAGCTTTCTTGATGGTAATGCGGGGTACAATCAGATTTTTATGGCCGAAGAGGACATGTCCAAAACGGCTTTTCGATGCCCCGGTTTCCTTAGTTTATTTGAGTGGACGGTGATGACCTTTGGGTTAAAGAATGCCAGCGCCACGTATCAAAGGGCTATGAATTTAATTCTTCATGATTTACTTGGTGTTATACTTGAGGTCTATATTGATGATATTGTTGTCAAATCGGATGCTTTTGAATCTCACTTAGCCGATTTGCGCTTGGCTTTTGAAAGAATGAAGAAATATGGGCTAAAAATGAATCCTTTGAAGTGTGCCTTTGGTGTATCGGCTGGGAAGTTTCTAGGTTTCATTATTCATGAAGATGGCGTGGAAATTGATCCCAAAAAGATAGAATCTATACAAAAGGTAGAGGCTCCAGCATGCAAGAGAGATATGCAAAATTCCTTGGTAAGGTCAATTATTTGGGAGATTCATAGCCAATCTATCAGGGAAAGTTGATGCATTTACTCCTATCCTTCGTTTAAAGAATGATGTTGATTTACTTGGGGGACAAAACAGCAAGAGGCATTTGATACGATTAAGAAATATTTATGCACTCCTCCGGTTATGAAAGCGCCCAGGCACAGGGAGCCATTTAGAATTTACATTGCAGCGGAGGAAGGTGTTATTGGTGCTGTTTTGACTCAAGAAACCAAAGGAAAGGAGCATGCTATTACTTATTTGAGCTGACGCTTATTGGACGCTGAGACAAGGTATACATTTATTGAGAAATTAAGCTTATGCCTATATTATGCTTGCACAAAATTGAGACATTATCTAGTGCCTAGTACTTGCATTATAGCTTGTCAAACCGATGTCATCAAGTACATGTTGCATAGGCCAATTCTTAGTGGTAGAATTGGCAAGTGGGCTTATGCTTTAATTGAATATGATTTGGCTTATGAATCTCTGAAATCCATGAAAGGCCAAATTGTTGCTAATTTTATTGTTGAGCATAGGACTGATGACAAGCATGATATTGATACGAACCTTGTCTCGTTAGTACCATGGAGGTTATATTTTGATGGTTCAATTTGTAGCCATGGCCAAGGTGTTGGTATTGTTTATATATCTCCTCATAGTGTTGTTTCTGAAGCCTCATGCCGCTTAGAATATTTTTGCACAAATAATCAAGCCAAATATGAAGCATTGTTATTCGTCTTAGAGATGTTGCTTGCCATAGGTGCTACACATATTGAGGCTTTTGGTGATTCGTTATTAGTAGTGCAACAAATATCCAAAGTCTTCCAATGTTTTGACGAATCACTTAATGTTTATCTTGATAAATATCTAGATATAATTTCTACTTTATATTATTTTAGCATTGCTCATATATCTAGACATGACAATTGGAGAGCAAATGGGTTGGCACAACAAGCATCCGGCTATCATGTTGATCATGGCATGTGTCATATCTCTCAAAGGCCGATGTCTAGTCTTGCCAACTAGGGGAGGCCGAACTGGAGACCACCGTTTCGGCCACTAAGGAAATATTCAATGCAGGAGAACATCAAGACTGGAGGAAACCCATCATTGATTATTTATGTGATCCTAGTAGAAGGGTGGACAGGCTGTTCGGCGTATGGCTTTCAAATACACAATGAGATATGGTGGTCTTTTTCGCCGAACAGTTGATGATGTTCTTTTAAAGTGCTTGGACGAGGACCAAGCGAGAGTTGCTATGGGAGAGGATCATGAAGGTATTTGTGGCACCCATCAGTCGGCTCCCAAGATGAAATGGTTACTATGACGTGCTGGGTTTTATTGGCCGACTATGATTAATGATTGCTTCAAATATTACAAAGGGTGTGAGGCTTGCCAAAAATTTGGTGATATTCAATTGGCTCCTGCTGCTATGTTACATCCTATTGTCAAGCCGTGGCCTTTCAGAGGATGGGGTTGATTTTATTGGAGAAATTCACCCGTCTTCCTCAAAGGGGCATCGGTTCGTGTTGGTAGCAACCGATTATTTCACTAAATGGTCTGAGGCAGTACCTCTCAAGAATATGACACATACAGAGGTAATCCAATTCATAACTGAGCACATTATTCATAGATTCTGCATTCCCCAAACATCAACTATAGATCAAGGTTCATCTTTCATGTCACATCAAGTCCGAGAATTTTCCGAATCTTATAACATAAAGTTGCTCAATTCCTCTCTGTATTATGCCCAAGCTAATGGACAAGCTGAGTCCAGCAATAAAATTTTAATCAAGCTTATCAAGAAGAAGATTGAGGATAATCCAAGGAGATGGCATGAGTTGTTGTCTGAAGCTTTGTGGGCACATAGGATCTCAAGGCATGGTGCTACGAAGGTGACTCCATATGAGCTAGTATATGGTCAAGAGGTTGTTTTACTGGTGGAAGTAAATTTGAATGCTTTGAGAATAGCCAAACAAAATGACTTATCGGCAGTAGACTTTTATAACTTGATGATGGACAATGATGATGAGGTTGCCGATAAAAGTTTGGCTGCTTTGAAGGCCATAGAGAGAGACAAGTTGAGGGTAGCAAGAGCTTACAATAAGAGAGTTAAATTAAAGAATTTCCAAGTTGGTGATCTCGTCTGGAAAGTGATTCTACCGATTGGTTCAAGAGATAGAAAATTCGGGAAGTGATCTCCGAGTTGGGAAGGTCCTTTTAGGGTTACAAGATTAGTCCTTGAAAACTCTTATTTGGTGGAATCCGTGCAAGGGGCACTGTTACCTCGAGCTCTCAATGGCAAGTACTTGAAAAAATATCACCCAAGTGTGTGGCAAGAAGCCTAAGTAGGCAATGACCGATATATGATTATCGCCCTTAGCACAAACATGGCCGGTACCTGATTATCATCTTGAGAAAAATAAATAGCCGATGGAGTGTTGACATCGTCCTTAGAACAAGCTATGTGCAAGTTATTTTTCGGCACACAAGCTTTGCCGAAAAACAGGGGGGCATGTGTTGACACCAGATTTTGGCATGGTCAAAAACACAATTAAGATGACCTCAAATAAAAAAGTGCTCAAAGTGAGAAAGTTATGTATCTTCAAAAGGGGAAACTTTGATATTTGGGCCATAGCCATCCAATTTCATCTCGAAGGCCGAAACTATGCTCAAAGTACTAAGATCTTATATTCAGAGTACAGTTTGGCCGATTAAGCCCCCAAGAAGACGTCAAATGGAAACATGATCTACAAGAATTGTCTTCCTCTCGTCGAAACAATTGATTTTGATACAAAAATCGTCTCAATCCGAGTTCGTATGCAAAAGTTAGAAGCAATACGCTGCGGACCGGTCCTGAGTGAAAAAGTGACGCGAGGGACCAGACACCCACCTAGGTGATGTCTGATCGCGTGAGTTATTCGGCCTTTGCCGGCTAAATGAAGCTTGCCGGCCGAGTAAAAAGCTTGCCGGCACAATGAAAATCTTGCCGGCGTGGAAAGCTTGCCGGTGTAAAAGCTTGCCGGGGTGAAATCTTGCCTGGAAGCTTGCTGATGTGAAAGCTTGCCGGGTGGAAACCTTCTCGGTGTGAAAGCTTGAAGGCGTGGAAACCTTGCTGGTGTGGAAAGCTTGCCGGGGTGGAAACCTTGCCGGCATGGAAAGCTTGCCGGAAAAGTGAAGGGTGCCAAAGTCAATCCGACCAGAAGTTGGAGATGGGCTCGAAAGGTTATTGAGATGACCTCGATGGAAAAGTGTTCTACACAAAAGTTGTGCGTATCGTCGAACCGGTCAACTTTGCTTTTGGAGTCATCATCGTCGGAGATAGTATACGGCCTGCAGAGTTGTTACAAGACTCGGACAGTTCAGAAAACCACATAATTAAATCTGACCCACAGTTAAAGATGTGCCATGAAAGTCATAAAGTAGGCCTTAAAAGGACAAGTGACATGCGTTGTATTATGCTGATCATCGAGGCGGACACGTTTGATGTTGAACTCGACTCCATGCGAGTTAGTATGCGATTTCTACGGCCCGCGCAACAAGCAGGACAGAAGTATGGGACAGGTTCGGGCTGAATCCGAGTTGGACTGAAACTAGAACTGTAGGACGTGAATTGATGTAATTTTCTTGTAAGGAAAGCCTAGATGAATCCTTTACTTGTACGGGAAGTTCAGCCGCCTCTTATATATGTTAGGGGTGACGGTCGATTGAAACAACACACAATCGAACAAATCAATATACTATTTTTTCATCTACGTTTTATCTCTCCACCGTTTTTTCTCTCTCGTTCTTTGCTGTTCCTCGAGTTTGAGAGCTGCGAATCCCGAGGCTCTAGGGGCGAGCGAATCGACCTAGGGCAGCCCATTGCCGCCGCACTCCCTGACGGGGTCCCTCCCGGGTGTGCGGGGTTACGGGTCTAAAAAGCACCCGCCGACTGTCCTGCGTATCGCGCTGTCGGTCGGGTCTCCTTCGATATGAGCTGCAGTGCATCACCCCCAGCGTCGAGGGTACACGTGATGTGTTTGTGTGTCAACAGGTTCTAGAGGCCTGCTATCTCACTTCTCGGTGCACACCGAGAAGCGAGATGGGAAAGCGGTAGGAAGCGCAATGGTTGAAACGAGAAGGCAGGAGATGAAGTGCACCTCATTTGGAAAGACAAAACATTTCAGCATATTTTTCTTGCGTGACAAAAATTGAAGCAGCGCGCACATGTTGCATAGGTCCTAGCGCGGCTCGGCTCAACCACAAAACACGATACGCGTGTGAGGTGGGCGGCGAAGGAGGAGTGCGCGTATATGTGCTCTCTTCTTAAGCTCTCAGTGGCATGTGGAACAACTCCCCATATAAACTGGTCTCACACTTCCTTCACTAGCATGGTAGGACTAAACTTTCCACACCACCTTGTCATGCATGAATGAGTCACATGGGCCTCTGAGATTAACTATGAGTTGTTGGTATTATTTTGAAATATTAAATGAGCCAGGCCCTAATTCCAACATTATTTTAGTAAATATTTAGATTATGCAAGCAAAATATATATGCCATATTCTTACTTTAGTTAAATGCGTAAGTAACATTTATCCAAGCTAAATGTATAAGTATAATTCGTAACTCACAAATACATGAAGTCTTAGGTGACAAATAATTAAACTAATAAGAAAACTATTCATATTATTTTGTTATCAGTTAAGAAGGAAAAGACCATATAACATATGATTGGGAATCAAAATTGACAATTGTTTAGAGAATCTTGGGAAAAAGCTATGCTCTGAACCTTCGTGGTACCCTTTGTTGGTGTTGTAGTTCACACCGGTGTACATAATGACCGGCGTGCTGTCGGGATGGATGGTCACTGTGCGGTGGATTGAGAAAAATGTTGTCATTTGGCCCCCACCCTGCCTAAACATGTATATTTTCTCTTTTGCCCTCTTTACATTCTTGGTGTCAGAGTAAT
>NC_057808.1:423443825-423445517 GCF_018294505.1 Triticum aestivum | reverse complement strand
GGGGTAGTGCCCCCCTTTTCCCACAAACGTGGTGCAATAGCTAAAGGGGAAAATAGTAACTGCGATTTTGCATGGTGGTTGATCTATTGTCGGCCAGATCCAAATGGTATGCACCCATTTCAATATATCATGTCTTGGATCTCTGTCGTGTGATGAAACCATCCGTTTACGAATGAAAGAAGATGTTGGTCGATGGTCATTAACTTCATTGAGACAATTATCATGTAATCAGAGTTTTCATGAGAATGTGAATTGCACTTATGATTGATGAAATTTCATGCAAGCAACAGTGATGTACTACAAGTGGACGTACCATTCTTCTATTAGTACAACCCCGACAAAAACATCATTATCTACTCCTAATAATAAAGGGACTATTGCTTCTTGCGGTACGTCACGGAAATTGCCCTCAAAGTTGCAAAATATTACTCACCAATGCCATCTATAAATGATAAAAAAATGTTTCACATAGGTGAATCCTCCGACCGGGCCGGCATGCAGTAGGGACCTCCTATACTGCGCTATGTGCGCCGGGAGAAGAAGCAGCGCGCCCGTTTGGGACGGCCCATGTCCGGGTAGGCTGTTTTTTAAATTTTGTTTTTTATTTTAAAATTTTCTTTTCCATTTCGTTTTTGTCTACTTTAAATAATTTGAGACTTCAAAAAAGTTCCAAAAATTCAAAAAAAAATGAGAATTTCGAAATAAAATGTTTAATAAATCAAAAAAAGTTTATAGATTCAAAACATGTTCGTGATTTTATAAAAAATCTTTGCTTATTCAAAAAATGTTCAAAATTTTGAAAACAAATGTTTGGAAAATAAAAAAATGTTCATGGTTTTCTAAAATTCTGTGTATTATTTTTTTAATTCAATTGAACAAAAAATTTAATGAATGGAAAAATATCCTAAAAATTCAAAAACTATTCGTGATTACAAAATAGTTTATTCATTGAAACTTCGCTGATTCAAAAAACAATCATGCATTTTAAAAAATCATTAAATCAAAAAAATGTTTGTGACTTTTAAAAATTGTTCCACCAATTTTCAAAACAATATTCGTCCATTCTACACATGCCCTCTGATTCAAGAAAATTGTTAAACAAATGTTTGCAAATAGTATAAAATATTCTTGATTTTAGAAAATGTTCAAATATTTGCAAAAATGTTCACGATTTCAAAAATGTTCACGAGTTTAAAAAATGTTCATGATTTCATGAAATTGAGAGTGATAGTGTATCACGGTGATGCAGCAGAATGGGATCATGGCCATTGGAGATTAGGATTTTTTTTCTCCCGTTGCAACGCACGGTCCCTTTTACTAGTTAAAGTAATCCATGGAATTAAAGTACCCATACCGCTAGTGCAAGCTAGCTCAAGGAACTCTAGTTTATTGGACAACTAGGTGATACCCCACGCGTTGCGGCGGAATTTGTAAGATTTTCTTTTAAGATAGTAGATAAATAAAATATGCAGTATTGCAAAATCATTTTTACAGAAATTTCTACTATACATGATGTTTAGATTAGTGAAAAATTATTACAATCATACGAACAAAATGGATGCATTGTGTTACCTCCCGTGGTTGGTAGCACCGTCTTCCTCAAGGGGTTTATTAACATGATTATTTTGCACAAACACAACCGACTCCAAAAAATTAGAGTGATCAATAATAATTTCTGCAACATTAATGATT
>NC_057808.1:423437633-423443430 GCF_018294505.1 Triticum aestivum | reverse complement strand
TTCAACAAAAACTAATTTTATCACATAGTTTATCACAAAAATCAATACAAATCAAATAGTTCAACAAAGCAAGCTCATAATTCGAGCACAAATTGAAACACATCGAACTAGGCATTGCCCTTGAGCCTCCATAGGTTCTCCACTAGATCGTGCTACATTTCTTGATGCACCGATGGGTCTCGGATCTCCTGACGCATATTGAGGAAGGCAGCCCATGCTGTCGGTACCTGGTGATCAACAGTTGCAAGAGGACCCTGCCTGAAATATTGTTTAGTATCAAACACTGACTCTTCATGCTCGTTGTCAATGATCATGTTGTTCAAGATGACACAACAATTCATCACCTCCCACATCTGAGATTTCGACCAGGTCAGAGCGGGGTACCGGACAACAGCAAATTGAGATTGGAGCACACCAAATGCCCGCTCGACATCCTTCCTGCAAGCCTCCTGGCACTTAGCAAAGTAGGAGTTCTTGCCTCCTGGCACAGGATTTGAGATAGTCTTCACAAATGTGGACCATCTAGAATAGATGCCATCTGCTAGATAGTTCCCTTTATTGTAGTGGTGCCCATTGACCTCGAAGTTCACTGGAGAAGCATGACCTTCAACAAGCTTGGCAAAGACATTCGAGCACTGCAGTACATTGATGTCATTGTGAGTTATTGGCTTACCAAAGAAGAAGTGCCAAATCCAGAGGTCATGTGTGGCCACTGCCTCAAGTACCACACTGCAAGCTCCTTTGACGCTTTTGTACATCCCCTGCCAAGCAAATGGATAGTTTTTTCATGCCCAATGCATGCAGTCGATGCTTCCAAGCATCCCAGGAAATCCTCTTGCTGCATTATGTGCTAGGATCCGAGCAGTGTCTTCAGCATTGGGTGATCGCAAGTATTGTGGTCCAAACACTGCCACCACTGCCCTGCAGAATTTGTACAAACACTCAATGATGGTGGACTCGGCCATGCGTCCATAGTCTTCCTGTATATCACCCAGAGCTTCGTATGCAAGCATCCTCATAGTTGTCGCGCACTTCTGGAGTGAGGAGAATCCAACTATGCCGGTGCAATCCTTCTTGCAAATGAAATAGTTGTCGAACTCCCGGATGACGTTCACAATCCTGAGGAAGAGCTCCTGGCTCATCCAATAACGGCGCCGAAACACTTTCTCGCCGTGCAGTGGAGCATCGGCGAAGTAGTCGGCGTAGAGCAAGCAATAGCCCTCCATTCGATGCCTCTGCTTGCTCTTGCGGTGGCCCGGCGCCGAGCCGCCTCGCCGCGGCTTTGCATTGTTCGCGAACAGGCCGGCCAGAGCGGCGAGGATCATGAGGTGCTCTTCGTCGTCGGTGTCGGCCTCGGCTTCTCCTCCATCAGAGCTGCAAACGTCTCCTCCTCGTCAGAGTCCATCGTCGAACAGGCAAATCGTCGAACACCTCGCAGGTGTGGTGGGTGGGCAACCGCCGGTATCCCTGCCTGCGTGGTCTGAGTCCTGAAGAGCTCGCCCAGGAGCGGGATGGAGGCTGTCGCGGCGAAACTCTCTCTTTCCGGCCGGGGGGGTGGCCTTTCTAGCGGCGGAGCAGTGGCTGTGGGCAGGTAGGTGGCTCCGGGATCGGCATGGCGGCGAAGGGGGAAGTGGCGTCCTGCTGCTCGCGGGTCGAATCTAGGCGGGGAAAAGGCGTTTCTCGCCTGACAGTGGTGACCCGCGCGCCACTTTTCCTTCCGCCGGAGCCTCCAAATGCCCCCAGTGCGCTGGGTTCGGTCTGGAATCACCGGGCCAAATATGGGCCGAACCGACGAAATTCGGCGTCCTAGGCACGCGACTGATCCATTTTTGGCGCCCGCGGTAAAAAAGGCACGCCGGGGCCGCGGCTGGAGATGCTCTAACCGCGAGGCAGCATACCATGTTCTGGTCGTGGAGAAACCTCTCTGGCGCAGCAACGCCTTTCCTGCTGGCCAAGCGATGCTCCAACCTGGTTCTGCTACCACTGGGCACAACCTGCTGTGGTTGTGGTCGATTCAGCGGATGACGATTGTAGTAAGAGTGGGAGAAGGTCACAAAGCGATGCAATCCAGAAGAAGAGGAGATTATCTTTGGTGACCCCACCCTTATTGAGATCGTCTACAAAGATCTCCTCGATGCCAAGCTTATGCAAAGCATACACACAGAAATAGGATGATTAACGATCAATACTAATCTGTGGGCAATCACACCCAGCCATGGACCATTTTGTAACTGAATATGTCCGAAGAAACAAGCGACTAAGCACAGACATAAATATGATTGAATACGACTAGAAACACTGATAGACACAGAGAAATAAATAAAACCGAGGATCTGAAGACTGATATATAACTAAAATCTCAGGACCAAATGACCGAAGAATGATGCAAGCCTGCACGCTGAGGACACATAGGAGCTGAGAGCAATGAACATTTACCAAAATGACAGAACTTCTGCCTGAGAAATGTGGTATCTGATTTGGAAATAAAACAAGCTCACATAGATGCCATTTGAGGTGTCTAGTGTTGACAGACTCAACTCCACAGGAATTTCATTGGAGTTTTTTTCTTGTGAAAAACGGACATACAGTACAAAATTCAACGAATCACACACTACTCTTGAGTTACAGATCAGAATGATTGTGTTGGATCATAAAGATGCACGCGACTAATCGTTACCGGAAATTAAATAAGGAAATGCAAAACAAAGGCACTATTCCAGAGACTTGGGGATCAGCATCTATGCACTGGGTTTAAACCCTAGCCGCCAGAGTTCCTGGTTGTCCTACAGGAGTATCTGGAATGGCTCCAAGTTTCTCCCCTTTCTCCTCCAAAAGTTTCCTGCTTTGTTGTCTGAATTCGAACTTACTGAAGAAATTGGCAGTTCAGTCCTCTGAACCTGTCACTCAGGTAATGCATTAGGGTTCAGTTTGCGTCCTACTTATCTGATTGCTGTATCTAGCGGCGATGTGGAGGTGATGATCTGCCTTGATGATACAAACACATCAATGAGGTTCTTGTTTCTGCTCAACAGTTGAAACACCTTTGCAGGTAATAAACTTATGACAGAAGATACAGGCCGCATTAGCATCGGTATTCTCATTATCTTTGACATCCGAGACCATTTGCAAAGAGTGAGATATGTACTGAATCACACCGAATCCATGATCCCCCTTTTTTTTCTTGACGTGAAAAACTACAACTCTGAGAACTTGCGTATACATGTCGCGTACTATCTGTTTTCATTTACACGGTTACAAACTCGGTAATAAGCTGAGCACCAACAGCACACATGATGAGTAGAGGTAGGAATAGGATGCAGCATTCACTGTCCCCATCCTGAACTCAGCTTCTGTCATGATCCTTCCCGCCCCTCCCTGCAAATTAGCAACACTTACATAAGTTTTGGTTTTGAAAACATGTTTGTTCGATCGGTACAGTAATTTCATACTATCTATCATAATTCACAAGAGAGTGGACCATTTATTATCCATCCAAGTATCATAATAGCACTGTAATGCATGCTAGAAATAGTACCATGCTCATGCATATGTGAGTGTCTTACCATTAGAGCCTCTGTTCCACAGGACCTCAGAATCAATCGTGGTGAGGTGTTGATCATCAAGCCTCTTCCATGTCTTGATAGACTTCACGCCTTGCCACTCGCCGCTCTCTGTCTTCTCAAGCTGCACAGACACCACCCTTGCTCTCCTCGACCACCCGGCCTTCCCATACGCGTGGTAACCGAACCCACCGGCGTAGCACAGCTGAATACCAGTGAGCTTCCCACAGAAGTCATTTATGTGATCATGTCCTATGAAGGCAGCCTTCACATCTCCAGCTTCCACCATGGTGGTAAAGAAGCCCGAGTTGATTGACGGCGAGCTGATGCCCTCCTGCTTCACTCCTGTGAAATTGGATGCCGTAAAGCTGCTGAACTCCGGCAATGGAATGTGGAAGTATGCAAGAGCAGGTGCTGGCTCCTTCTGGCTGGGTTGTTGACTCGTGTAGTTTTTCTGCATTTTGCAATAAGTTTTCTTATTCTAATTAGTAACACAAATATGCACATAGCACCAACAAAATGAGATTACCATAATAGTGTCATTACCAAAACAACTTGGTATTTTTATCTCTCTATATTTAACTTAACCCAGAAAACATCTCTCTATGAAACCAATTGTATTCAGAACTACAATGCCAGCAAACAGATAGATCATCTATTTTGAAATAGCATGAATTTCTTGACTTGTGTCTTCAGAATAATTATCAAGAACATTTTGCAGAGTTAAGATGGTTCATCGGATAATTCTCATGTGTTGTTGCCGCTAGCAAATAGTAGCATCTACCTACTCAGTATGGCAGTAGAAAGTGTAAGGAGTGAGTATCACACCAAGATGGTGACAAAGTGCTAACTTATTCACCTGGAGGCTCGAAGACGTTTTCCGGAACCAAGCTTCCTGCGAAGCCTTGATCCAACCATAACCAGGGATTGATGGCACGGTAGAATAGTCACCACTGTCAAGAAAATACATGTTGAGCACTGATTTGTTAGCCAGCAGTGTTCCTTCAACCCCACCAACTTCCAGATTATAATTCCCGAAGCCATCAATTTCTACTCCTTCAGGATTGAAGCGTGAAAGAGTGTTCTTCATGCCCACAAGGTGCTGCATCACGCCCTCCCGCGACAGGGTACCCTCTTGGTCATGGTTACCAATCCCAGCAGCCCAGGGAAGGTTCATGGCGATGGCCGGAGCTATTGCTGCGTCCATTGATTTGGCCGCGTCGGTCGAATCCGCACCGTAGATGTTGTCACCTGCCAACAAACACTGAGGTTGAAATTATCTAAGCACATTTTTTTAACCATGAGGTCACAGATTTGAGTCCTGGAAACAGCCTCTTGCAGAATGCAGGGAAATGTTGCATACAAAAGATCAAAGTGGTCGGACCTTTCCCCGGACCCTACGCAAGCGGGAGCTGCGTGCACCGAGCTGCCCCTGCTATCTATGCACAATTTTTCAGAGGAAAGGCTTTTCTTTTAAGATGGCCCTGCTATGACTGAAAGCAAACTTATGTATGCAATTACCATCACTGCAAATGCATAGTAGCACAAATTACCGCTAGCACATGTCATAATCACGGTGTTTCTGAAAAGATAATAAAAAAATGGGTTGCTAAATTTGCAGCCATGGAAACATCACCGAGATCGCCCGTGAAACAAGACGACGAAAAGAAGACAGTAACCTGGAGATAATCACAGAGGCGGCTACATTTGTATCTTTCCTGTTTGTGTTTTAGCTCCATGTCGACGCACTCGTGATGAATCAGACCATTTCATCTTGGTCCTGGATGGACAGGCCAATCGATTAACTGAAACCCCAGCGACTGACTGAGCGATTGGGCATGGTCAGAATTTCAGCAATCCAATTTCAGTGCAGCTCGCGCTTCGGATTTCTTAATTCTTCATTTCGGGATTACTCCACCAATGCATGGCACTTCTGAATTCTTAACTCGAAATCGTGAGAATAAGAGGCGACACCAACGAATCACTAGTTAATCGAAGTATTAACAGAATAACAGAGCAGCGAACAGGAGGGGGGTGGGGGGGGGGGGGACCTGTGAAGACGACGAGGTCGGGGTCCTCGGCGCGGAGGACGCGGTAGAGGAAGGCGGTGGTGTTGAGGTCGGAGCAGCCGGCGACCTGCTCGGGCAGCACGTCCTCGCACGCGGTGCTCCGCCCGTCCGCGTAGTGCATGTCCGCCACCTGCAGCACCTTGAACGTGCCGCCCTCCCGCCGGAACC
>NC_057808.1:423434872-423437075 GCF_018294505.1 Triticum aestivum | reverse complement strand
AGTGCAGCTCGCGCTTCGGATTTCTTAATTCTTCATTTCGGGATTACTCCACCAATGCATGGCACTTCTGAATTCTTAACTCGAAATCGTGAGAATAAGAGGCGACACCAACGAATCACTAGTTAATCGAAGTATTAACAGAATAACAGAGCAGCGAACAGGAGGGGGGTGGGTGGGGGTGGGACCTGTGAAGACGACGAGGTCGGGGTCCTCGGCGCGGAGGACGCGGTAGAGGAAGGCGGTGGTGTTGAGGTCGGAGCAGCCGGCGACCTGCTCGGGCAGCACGTCCTCGCACGCGGTGCTCCGCCCGTCCGCGTAGTGCATGTCCGCCACCTGCAGCACCTTGAACGTGCCGCCCTCCCGCCGGAACCGCAGCCCGCCGCCGCCGCGGCCCCTCTTCTTTCCCTTCCCCGCCGCCGCCGCCGCGACGAGGAAGAGGCCGAGGAGGAGGAGGAGCATCGGCGGCGGAAAGCGCCGGAGGCCGAGGCGGGCCATGCCGGCCGAGGGTGCAGCTGGCTAGAGCGGCGCGGCGTGGTTCCGAGTGAGAAATATAACCGGGGGATCACTGTTGCTGGAGAAAGTGGCGATTCGTGGTTGTGGTGGATTTCCATTCTTTATAGGAGGATCTGGCCAACGTGGCCGGGCGCCTGCGGTCTGCCAGTTCGCGTTTGGCGGCGACCGCACGGTGAGATTGAGGGCGGTTTGACGTGAGCCCGCCGACGCCGACGCCGGCGAGTTTTTTATGGTGCGGTGGGCGGGGGCCGCGGCCGGTATGGATATTCACACTTCAGCTGGGACGCCGTACGTACATGGGTGAAATCCGTTGGTTGCGGTGCGCGCCGAGGGAGACCGAGAGGGAACGGGCGGTGCACCAAAGGAAGAAATGAGCAGCTTATTCTATCCTGCCTAGCATATTCGGCTTGCCCCGGCTTCTATTTTTAATAATCGGATTTGCTAATTCAGAATTAATAAAGTCTTATCTAACTCCTTATGTTATTTATCTAATCAAACAGAAAAATAAAAAGGAAAAAAAATCTCATGAATCTTTGCGTAAAATTCAACGGTGGAGTTAGATGAGACATAGTTATTTCTTATCTACTACCTCTGTTCACCAATATAAATATTCTAACTTTTCTGTAAATTGGGATGGGAAACATTTTAGTGTGCTTGTTCACTCATTCCAGCCCGTATGCAATTCATATTAAAATATTTATTAAAACATCTTATATTCGTGAACGGAGGGAGTAGATGAGAGCTAGCCACGCCCATTTTTAATTATTTTTTCGAGCAATTGGCGGGAGCTCTGCCTTTTCGTATAGATAGAAGAGTGGAACATGTATTTAGAAGAGGCAACGTGTTTTTAAGGCAACACCCCAAAAGCCAAAACGGAGAAAGGAACTATGTGAGAATCATGGAAAGGCTCTGCCTCTGCGCTTTGAATGCGAGCTTGCGCCGACGAATATCCTCAAGGGCCAGATTCACCACTTTGATGTAGGTTAGCCGACACATCTCATTCTTCGATGCCTCGGCGAGCATCGCATCCCACTATGCATTGATAAACGGGAAATTCAAGATAGGCTGAGCGGAAGTGACCCCATGCCCGGCAAAACCCTCACTTGGTTCCAAATCGCCGTGGTGAAGGAGCAATCTCTGCATAAGTGAGTAGGGGTCTCAGGGGCGTGAAGGCAAAGCTGGCATCTGGGGTCATGAGGCCAACCCTCTTTGCCAAATTATCGGCTATTAGAATCCTTCTCTATACCTCCTTGGATATCCTGCTTTACTCATTGAAAGAAAAAAACCCGAGAGCTTCCTAGGTTTGGAGGATGAGGAAGAAACATAAGCTGCTAATGGGTCTAAAAGATTAACCTTCCGTAGTTCTAAGAAATTGCCCTACTACTTGTTAGAGATACTATATCTTCTCTTCCTAACATATCGGTCTCTTGGGCAATTGGTTGATACACACTCCCTCCGTTCCAAAATACTACATGTTGTGGTTTAGAGCTGATATCCTGGGTTCAAGTCTCAGTCCCTGTTTTTTCCCAATCCATGCCTATGTCGGGCATGTGGGAGGTGTTGATCATTCCATATCCAAGTTAGATGTGAAGGGGAAGTATTAAGTATATTATATCAGATCAATCTTTTGGGATGGTTGGTTGATAGGAATATCTAACATGCATGGTATCAAGGGAAGATGTTGATCATC
>NC_057808.1:423429284-423434681 GCF_018294505.1 Triticum aestivum | reverse complement strand
CTCTTCCTAACAGATCAGACTTTAATTGTCTCATAAGTATAACATGCCTGTAGAGGCTTGGTAGAAAGAGGAGTAAAATCTTGTATATGTGTAACATGGTAGCAACATCTGTAACAAGTCTCATGCAACATGACACAAATAATTTGTGGATTATCTTGCTTCTACTCTACAGTTCAAAACACCTTGCAAGTAATAAACTTACGAGAAAAAAAAATAAAGGTTGCATTGGCATTGGCATTGGTATTCTCATTTCCATTTGACATCTGAGCTCAATTGCAAAGAGTGTCGTCTGTACTGCATTACATTAGATCCATTCATGGTTCAATTTTTTCTTGACATGAAAAATAATAATGGCGAAAACTTGCGTATACATGCGGCATGCGATGTATGTTCATTTACGTAGTTACAAACTCTTCAAGATAAGCTGCGCATCAACAACAACAATAGACAGGATCAGCTTTCATCATTGTTCTTCTGGCGCCTCCCTGTCAACCTGCAAGTCTTAGATAAGTTGTGGGTTCTGAAAAATATATGTTCGTTATATATGCAAGCTAGAAATAGCAGCGCCATGCTCATGCATAGTTGAGTACCTCCACCATTAGAGCTTGTTCCATAGCACCTCAGAGTCAGTTGTGGTGAGACGTTGATCATCAAGCCTCTTCCATGTGTTGATAGACTTCACGCCTTGCCACTCGCCGCTTGCTGCCTTCTCAAGTTGCACAGACACCACCCTTGCTCTCCTTGACCACCCGGCCATCCCATACGCATGGTAACCAAAACCACCAGCATAGCACAGCTGAATACCAGTGAGCTTACCACAGAAGTCATTTAAGTGATCATGTCCTACAAAGGCAGCCTTCACATCTCCAGCTTCCACCATGGTGTTAAAGAAGCCGGAGTTGATCGACGCCGAGCTGATACCCTTCTCCTGCTTTACTCCTGTGAAATTGGATGCCGTAAAGTTGTTGAACTCCGGCAAGGGAATGTGGAAGTAAGCAAGACCAGGTGCTGGCTCCTTCTGTCTGGGTTGTCCACCCGTATAGTTTTGCTGCATTTCATATGAACTTTTGTTATTCTAGTTTCTAACATAAAATATGTACATAGCACCAATAAAATTAGCTTGCGGTACATGAACTACTTCCATCAGCTTCTTTTATCTCTCTATATTTAACGTGCAAAACATTTTGGGACCAATTGTATTCGGAACTGAATACAGTGCCTGCTAACAGATCCATCATCTATTTTGAAATTGCATAAATTTCTTGCCTTGCGTCGACAGAATAATTATTGATAAAAATTTGCAGAGTGCACCAAGATGGTGACAAATTCACCTGGAGACCCGAAGAGGTTTGCTTGAACCAAGCTTCCTGTGAAGCCTTGATCCAACCATAGCCACGGATCGATGGCACAGTGGAATAGTCACCACTGTCAAGAAAATACAAGTTGAGCACTGATTTGTTAGCCAACGGTGTTCCTTCAACCCCTGCAACCTCCAGATTATAGTTTCCGTATCCATCGATTTCTACTCCCTCTGGATTGAAGCGTGCAAGGGTGTTCTTCATGCCTACAAGGTGGCGCATCACACCCTCTCGCGACAGCGTACCCTCTTGGTCATGGTTGCCGAGCACAGCAGCCCAGGGAAGTTTCATGGCAATGGCCGGAGCGATCGCCGCATCCATCGACTTGGCCGCATCGGTTGAATCCTCACCAAAAATGTTATCACCTGCCCAAGAAACATTTGGATTATGTATTTGTTTTTGGTTGGGCACCACACTCTTTTAAGAATTTTCAGTTTTTGTAACATTGTGTCCAAACTTCTGCTATGAAGCAGAGGCCGGGGTCTCCCCTTTTTCGTAGAAAAATAAACACCATGGCGATGAAATTCTCTATATCAATTATCATTACATGAAATGCATTGGGGGGTGGCAACAATGATCATCTTGCAAATGCATTTTGAACCAAACTTTTCTAGCAGCAGTACAATCAATGCATTTTCAACCAATCTTTTCTAACATCAGTAGTACGTACAATCTTTTCGTTCTGTTACTCTGTATAAACCGTTTCTAAAGTTGCTGAATGCAAAATTGGGAGGACGCTAGCAGTGGCATCGAGTCGATCACTGGAGTGATAAATCAAGGAGGAGGAGGAGTGGGTGGACTGGCGTGGCATACCGGTGAAGACGACGAGGTCGGGGTCCTCGGCGCGGAGGAGTCGGTAGAGGAAGGCGGTGGTGTTTAGGTCGGAGCAGCCGGGGCGCTGCGCGGGCAGCACGTCCCTGCACCGGGTGCTCCGCCCGTCCGCGTAGTGCATGTCCGCCACCTGCAGCACCTTGAACGTGCCGCTCTCCTGCCGGAACCGCAGCCCGCCGTCGCCCTTCCCCGCCGCGACGAAGAAGACGAGGAGGAGGATCAGCGGCAGCGGCGGCAGAGAGCTCCGGAGGCGGAGGTGGGCCATGCTGGCGGAGCGTCGTGGTTCGGAGCGGAGCGGGAGGTCCCGGGATCACTGTCACCGGGGGTGGCTCCTCCTCCGGTCCGTTCTTCTTTCTTTATAGGAGGTCCGTGCTTTGTCGGTCTTGGTCGCCGGATTGGCGAAGCGCGGGGGGCGTGGTCTCGCTCACTGTTTTCTTCGTGCTTTTCCAAAGGGAATGGCGTGCGGTGCGGTGCGGTTGCGGTGGCGAGGAAGGTCGACGGAGGGGACGCTTCCTCATTGAATGGCGCCAGACTTCTCTGGTCTCGCCGTGGACTAGCTAGGTCGGTCAACCTACTTCTGCGTGTGTACACATTGGATGCAGTACGGATGTGAGAGCCCGGCAGAGCAGAGCAGGGCAGGGCAGTTCCATGTGGTGGGGCAGAGATATCTCCAAAGACTTGACGAATTTGCAATGGAAGAAAAGTCTCGATTAAGGAATCAAGAAATATGAAACACAATAAGCGGAAATCCCTTTTGGAGCTCGGGCTCCAGTGAGGCCTCCAAATTCAAATTTGAAATTTTATTGAAATTCATATTTTTACATTTTAAAAAATTTTGAAAAAAAATTACAGATATACATGAAGGCATAACACACATATGTGTCAATTTTCAGTTCAAAATACATTGAAATGGAGGCTGTGCAAAAAAGACAAATCTGAGGCTGTTTAACACATGATACTATTCATCCTCCTCGGCCATGAATTTGTCTTTTTTATACAGGTCGCAACTCAAGGTATTTGATCATGAATTTTTACACATATATGCGTTACATCCTTACATACACGCATATTTTTTTCAGAATTTTTTGAACCATAAAAGTCTGAATTTGAATTTTTTAAAAATAAAGGCCTCCATGAAGCTCGGCCTCCAAAACGCATTTCTCCATAATAAGCATACATTAAAATTCTGCATAATTAAAAGGGAAACGTTTGTAAACAGCACACCAGCCGAATCTTCGGCCGGTCGCGTTGCGCGCTTTCAATCGCATGCAAATCCAGTGGCCCGCTTTTGCAATCTGCAAGTTTGACTAGTCACCCATGCAACCTCCCCAGCCCACGTACGTATGCTTGGGCCCGCCACAGCCCCTTTCGCTTTTTCTCAGGTTATCTTCTTTCTCTCGCTCCTTCCCTCTCTTTCCTGCAGGCAAGCACGAGAGGCGACCGCTGCTACCCCACACCAATCTCCACCGCATGACGAGATGCGGCAACCGGTACATAGCAGAGCTGGAACTGGACCCCCTAGAGTTGCGACAGTGAGCCGAGGAAATTGGGAGCCCACCGAACGGCCAAACGGCTTTGCTGCAATCACCGGCTTCGGGAGCTTCAACCGGCACACGGCAGAGCTGGAAGCGTGCCTGGAAGAGCTGCAACCTTGGACCAAAGAAGCTGGAGTCCGCCGATGCACTAGTCTTTGTTTGTTGCAACCGTCTATGCTATTTGCTGGAAGCGACCGCGCGATTTGCTGGGACCGTT
The DNA here is from genome assembly GCF_018294505.1 of Triticum aestivum. Lineage (NCBI taxonomy): Eukaryota > Viridiplantae > Streptophyta > Magnoliopsida > Poales > Poaceae > Triticum > Triticum aestivum. Next base: position 423,430,740 of record NC_057808.1, on the reverse strand, counting down.
CATGGCAACCTTCTTTGCATGGCGGCGAGCGATGCTACAACTATGGGAGGACGAAGGTTGCAACCGGCGCAAACAGATGCTGGATTCACACGATGGCAGACAACGATGATGCTACAACCGCTGGACGCCCGGCAGCCGTGATAATGCTGGAACCGGCTTCGAGATTTGCTACAACGGGCGTCCCGAATTGCTGGAACCTGCGATTGTTTTTGCTACATCTAAGGGAGTGGTAGAGGAGCGGAGGAGCTGTAGAATACCAAAGCTTATGCCTAAATGGAGGAAAATAATGAAATAAAAAGAAAAGGAGCAACATTGGTCCTCGTTGAGCGACTTTGACGCCACGAGGATGATGCAAGTGCAAATGGTCCGGACATAGATCATGCGACTTGAAATCATGCACGCACTGGACAAGTAGTCAGCCGCCAAGAGCCATTTGTGGAACATCCGTCCACACACGCGTGATGCAGATCGCAGAGGGTGAGAGCAGACACCATCACCAAAATCTCATAGTGAAGGCACTCCATCAACCCCCGCCTTCGACGCAAGTGAATGTCACTGGTAAGTCTAGGTTGACCAATGGCCCCCGAATAATGCACCTCGAGTCGTCACTGCCTCGCCATGGACGCGATCTTTCGCTACCAGTACCGTCGAGCAACCATGGCCCAGCCATCTTCATCACCGACCTGCGCCACTGGCGCTGCCGCTGTACACCACATCTTCCACGTCATACCGCAATGAGGTATTGTCGCTGCTTGTTGTCATGCATCGTCTTCATGCCTCATCCACCCAAATTTGGGCATAGGAGAGACAAGGAAGCGAAGAGTGCAGCCCAAGCTACCGAACACAGGTACGTCCTGCCAGTTTATCTCCGAAATGATGCCCGCAAGAGGAGAAACAACACATAGTGACATCATCTGATCTGGAAAACCGGATCAAGGGTTTTCCCCGGAGCACTCGCGGAGAGAGCCACGAGTTGCAGCACCGCCACCCTCAACAGGGGTCACAATTCCCTATGACATTGCTATCGTCGCCCTGACCACAGTCAGGCTAGCTTTCGCGAGTAACACGTGACCCTAACCATAAGTGTATGGTCCACCTGACACACCACTGATGCCACTGCAGTCCTTGCCACTAGGCGTCACATTAGCAACCACAACGATCGTCGGGACGGTGCACTGCCACACCACCATATGGGGGAGCAGGGACCGTCACACCGCTAGGAGAGGAAGCACATATTTTTGCACCACATGGACCGTTGCACCACCGAGAAGGAGCTCAGTCGTTGGGGAAGATTGTTGCCACACCACCTTGAAGGGAACACACTACATGTGATGGAGCATGCCGTCCATGGCACGGACTTAGCCCGACTGCCTCCCTCGACGGCGGCGAGGAGGAACGGAGGAGAAGTGGATAGCGGTGATAGTTGTAGACCGGGTCACCCACGAGAGCGATGCGG
>NC_057808.1:423413022-423429064 GCF_018294505.1 Triticum aestivum | reverse complement strand
TTGTTGGAAATATGCCCTAGAGGCAATAATAAAATGATTATTATTATATTTCCTTGTTCATGATAATTGTCTATTGTTCATGCTATAATTGTGTTATCCGGAAATCGTAATACATGTGTGAATACATAGACCACAACATGTCCCTAGTGAGCCTCTAGTTGACTAGCTCGTTGATCAACAGATAGTCATGGTTTCCTGACTATGGACATTGGATGTCATTGATAACGGGATCACATCATTAGGAGAATGATGTGATGGACAAGACCAAATCCTAAGCATAGCACAAAATATCGTGTAGTTCGTTTGCTAGAGCTTTTCCAATGTCAAGTATCATTTCCTTAGACCATGAGATCGTGCAACTCCCGGATGCCGTAGGAGTGCTTTGGGTGTACCAAACGTCACAACGTAACTGGGTGACTATAAAGGTGCACTACGGGTATCTCCTAAAGTGTCTGTTGGGTTGGCATGGATCGAGACTGGGATTTGTCACTCCGTATGACGGAGAGGTATCTCTGGGCCCACTCGGTAATGCATCATCATAATGAGCTCAATGTGACCAAGTGTCTGGTCACAGGATCATGCATTACGGTACGAGTAAAGTGACTTGCCGGTAACGAGATTGAACGAGGTATTGGGATACCGACGATCGAATCTCGGGCAAGTAACATACCGATGGACAAAGGGAATTGCATACGGGATTGATTGAATCCCCGACATCGTGGTTCATCCGATGAGATCATCGTGGAACATGTGGGAGCCAACATGGGTATCCAGATCCCGCTGTTGGTTATTGACCGGAGAACGTCTCGGTCATGTCTGCATGGTTCCCGAACCCGTAGGGTCTACACGCTTAAGGTTCGATGACGCTAGGGTTGTAGAGATATTAGTATGCAGAAACTTGAAAGTTGTTCGGAGTCCCGGATGAGATCTCGGACGTCACGAGGAGTTCCGGAATGGTCTGGAGGTGAAGAATTATATATAGGAAGTCCAGTTTTGGCCACCGGGAAAGTTTCGGGGGTTATCGGTATTGTACCGGGACCACCAGAAGGGTCCCGGGGGTCCACCGGGTGGGGCCACCTATCCCGGAGGGCCCCATGGGCTGAAGTGGGAGGGGAACCAGCCCCTGGTGGGCTGGTGCGCCCCCATGGGCCTCCCCCTGCGCCTAGGGTTGGAAACCCTGGGGGTGGGGGCCGCCCCACCTGACTTGGGGGGAAAGTTTCCCCCCCCCCATGGCCGCCGCCCCCCATGTAGATGGGATCCCAGGGCCGGCGCCCCCCAGGGGGCCTATATAAATGGAAGGGGGAGGGAGGGCAGCAGTACCCTAGCCCCTGGCGCCTCCCTCTCCCTCCCGTGACACCTCTCCCTCCCGCTTGCGCTTGGCGAAGCCCTGCCAGGATCCCCGCTACTTCCACCACCACGCCGTCGTGCTGCTGGATCTCCATCAACCTCTCCTTCCCCCTTGCTGGATCAAGAAGGAGGAGACGTCGCTGCTCTGTACGTGTGTTGAACGCGGAGGTGCCGTCCATTCGGCACTCGGTCATCGGTGATTTGGATCACGACGAGTACGACTCCATCAACCCCGTTCACTTGAACGCTTCCGCTCGCGATCTACAAGGGTATGTAGATGCACTCCTTTCCCCTCGTTGCTAGTAAACTTCATAGATGGATCTTGGTGAAGCGTAGAAAATTTTAAAATTCTGCTACGATTCCCAACAGTGGCATCATGAGCCAGGCCTATGCGTAGTTACTATGCACGAGTAGAACACAAAGCAGTTGTGGGCGTAGATGTTGTCAATTTTTCTTGCCACTACTAGTCTTATCTTGTTTCGGCGGTATTGTGGGATGAAGCGGCCCGGACCGACCTTACACGTACGCTTACGTGAGACAGGTTCCACCGACTGACATGCACTAGTTGCATAAGGTGGCTAGCGGGTGTCTGTCTCTCCCACTTTAGTCAGAACGGATTCGATGAAAAGGGTCCTTATGAAGGGTAAATAGAAATTGGCATATCACGTTGTGGTTTTACGTAGGTAAGAAACGTTCTTGCTAGAAACCTATAGAAGCCACGTAAAAACTTGCAACAACAATTAGAGGACGTCTAACTTGTTTTTGCAGCATATGCCTTGTGATGTGATATGGCCAAAAGGATGTGATGAATGAGATATATGTGATGTATGAGATTGATCATGTTCTTGTAATAGGAATCACGACTTGCATGTCGATGAGTATGACAGCCGGCAGGAGCCATAGGAGTTGTCTTTATTTTTTGTATGACCTGCGTGTCATTGAATAACGCCATGTAAATTACTTTACTTTATTGCTAAACACGTTAGCCATAGAAGTAGAAGTAATCGTTGGCGTGACAACTTCATGAGGACACGATGATGGAGATCATGATGATGGAGATCATGATAATGGAGATCATGGTGTCATGCCGGTGACGAAGATGATCATGGCGCCCCAAAGATGGAGATCAAAGGAGCAAAATGATATTGGCCATATCATGTCACTATTTGATTGCATGTGATGTTTATCATGTTTTACATCTTATTTGCTTAGTACGACGGTAGTAAGTAAGATGATCCCTTATAATAATTTCAAGAAAGTGTTCCCCCTAACTGTTCACCGTTGCGAAGGTTCGTTGTTTCGAAGCACCACGTGATGATTGGGTGTGATAGATTCTAACGTTCGCATACAACGGGTGTTGACGAGCCTAGCATGTACATACATGGCCTCGGAACACACGCAATACACTTAGGTTGACTTAACGAGCCTAGCATGTACAGACATGGCCTCGGAACACGGAAGACCGAAAGGTCGAGCATGAGTCGTATAGAAGATACGATCAACATGGAGATGTTCACCGATCTTGACTAGTCCGTCTCACGTGATGATCGGACACGGCCTAGTTAACTCGGATCATGTTTCACTTAGATGACTAGAGGGATGTCTATTTGAGTGGGAGTTCATTGAATAATTTGATTAGATGAACTTAATTATCATGAACTTAGTCTAAAATCTTTACAATATGTCTTGTAGATCAAATGGCCCACGTTGCCCTCAACTTCAACGCGTTCCTAGAGAAAACCAAGCTGAAAGATGATGGAAACAACTGTACGGACTGGGTCCGGAACCTGAGGATCATCCTCATAGCTGCCAAGAAAGATTATGTCCTAGAAGCACCGCTAGGTGAAGCACCCATCCCAGAGAACCAAGACGTTATGAACGCTTGGCAATCACGTGCTGATGATTACTCCCTCGTTCAGTGCGGCATGCTTTACAGCTTAGAACCGGGGCTCCAAAAGTGTTTTGAGAAACATGGAGCATATGAGATGTTCGAAGAGCTGAAAATGGTTTTCCAAGCTCATGCCCGGGTCGAGAGATATGAAGTCTCCGACAAGTTCTTCAGTTGTAAAATGGAGGAAAATAGTTCTGTCAGTGAGCACATACTCAGAATGTCTGGGTTACACAACCGCTTGTCTCAGCTGGGAGTTAATCTCCCGGATGACGCGGTCATTGACAGAATCCTTCAGTCGCTTCCACCAAGCTACAAGAGCTTTGTGATGAACTTCAATATGCAGGGGATGGAAAAGACCATTCCTGAGGTATATTCAATGCTGAAATCAGCGGAGGTGGAGATCAAAAAGGAACATCAAGTGTTGATGGTGAATAAAACCACTAAGTTCAAGAAAGTCAAGGGTAAGAAGAACTTCAAGAAGGACGGCAAGGGAGTTGCCGCGCCCGGTAAGCCAGTTGCCGGGAAGAAGTCAAAGAATGGACCCAAGCCTGAGACTGAGTGCTTTTATTGCAAGGGAAGTGGTCACTTGAAGCGGAACTGCCCCAAATACTTAGCGGACAAGAAGGCCGGCAACACCAAAGGTATATGTGATATACATGTGTACCTTACCAGTACTCGTAGTAGCTCCTGGGTATTTGATACCGGTGCGGTCGCTCATATTTATAACTCAAAACAGGAGCTGCGGAATAAGCGGAGACTGGCGAAGGACGAGGTGACGATGCGCATCGGGAATGGTTCCAAGGTCGATGCGATCGCCGTCGGCACGCTGCCTCTACATTTACCTACGGGATTAGTTTTAAACCTCAATAATTGTTATTTAGTGCCAGCTTTGAGCATGAACATTGTATCAGGATCTCGTTTAATTCGAGATGGCTACTTATTTAAATCCGAGAATAATGGTTGTTCTATTTATATGAGAGATATGTTTTATGGTCATGCCCCGCTGGTCAATGGTTTATTCTTAATGAATCTCGAACGTGATGTTACACATATTCATAGTGTGAATACCAAAAGATGTAAAGTTGATAACGATAGTCCCACATACTTGTGGCACTGCCGCCTTGGTCACATTGGTGTCAAACGCATGAAGAAGCTCCATGCAGATGGACTTTTGGAGTCTCTTGATTACGAATCATTTGACACGTGCGAACCATGCCTCATGGGTAAGATGACCAAGACTCCGTTCTCCGGAACAATGGAGCGAGCAACCAACTTATTGGAAATCATACATATTGATGTGTGCGGTCCAATGAGTGTTGAGGCTCACGGTGGCTATCGTTATGTGCTCACTCTCACTGATGACTTAAGTAGATATGGGTATGTCTACCTAATGAAACACAAGTCTGAAACCTTTGAAAAGTTCAAGGAATTTCAGAGTGAGGTTGAGAATCAATGTGACAGGAAAATAAAGTTCTTACGATCAGATCGTGGGGAAGAATATTTAAGTCACGAATTTGGTACGCACTTAAGGAAATGTGGAATCGTTTCACAACTCACGCCGCCTGGAACACCTCAGCAAAATAGTGTGTCCGAACGTCGTAATCGCACTCTATTGGATATGGTGCGATCTATGATGTCTCTTACCGATCTACCGCTCTCATTTTGGAGCTATGCTTTAGAGACTGCCGCATTCACTTTAAATAGGGCTCCGTCGAAATCCGTTGAGACGACACCGTATGAATTATGGTTTGGGAAGAAACCTAAGCTGTCGTTTCTAAAAGTTTGGGGATGCGATGCTTATGTCAAGAAACTTCAACCTGAAAAGCTCGAACCCAAGTTGGAAAAATGCGTCTTCATAGGATACCCTAAGGAAACCATTGGGTATACCTTCTACCTCAGATCCGAAGGCAAAATCTTTGTTGCCAAGAACGGGTCCTTTCTGGAGAAAGAGTTTCTCTCAAAAGAAGTGAGTGGGAGGAAAGTGGAACTTGATGAGGTGATAGTCACCCCTTCCGAACCGGAAAGTAGCGCAGCGCGGGAAGATGTTCCTGTGGTGCCTACACCAACTGGGGAGGAAGTTAATGATGATGATCATGAAGCTTTGGATCAAGTTACTGCTGAACTTCGTAGGTCCACAAGGACACGTTCCGCACCAGAGTGGTACGGCAACCCTGTCCTGGAAATCATGTTGTTAGACAACGGTGATCCTTCGAACTATGAAGAAGCGATGGCAGGCCCGGATTCCAACAAATGGCTTGAAGCCATGCAATCCGAGATAGGATCCATGTATGAAAATGAAGTATGGACTTTGACTGACTTGCCCGATGATCGGCGAGCCATAGAAAATAAATGGATCTTTAAGAAGAAGACATACGCGGATGGTAACGTGACCATCTATAAGGCTCGACTTGTCGCTAAGGGTTATCGACAAGTTCAAGGGGTTGACTACGATGTGACTTTCTCACCCGTAGCGAAGCTGAAGTCCGTCCGAATCATGTTAGCAATTGCCGCATTCTATGATTATGAGATATGGCAAATGGACGTCAAAACGGCATTCCTTAACGGCTTCTTAAGGAAGAATTGTATATGATGCAGCCGGAAGGTTTTGTCGATCCTAAGAATGCTAACAAGGTATGCAAGTTCCAGCGCTCCATCTATGGGCTGGTGCAAGCATCTCGGAGTTGGAACATTCGATTTGATGAGATGATCAAAGCGTTTGGGTTTACACAGACTTATGGAGAAGCCTGTGTTTACAAGAAAGTGAGTGGGAGCTCTGTAGCATTTCTCTTATTATATGTGGATGACATACTATTGATGGGAAATGATATAGAATTCTTGGAAAGTACAAAGGCCTACTTGAATAAGTGTTTTTCAATGAAGGACCTTGGAGAAGCTGCTTATATATTAGGCATCAAGATCTATAGAGATAGATCAAGACGCCTCATTGGTCTTTCACAGAGTACGTACCTTGACAAGATATTGAAGAAGTTCAATATGGATCAGTCCAAGAAGGGGTTCTTGCCTGTATTGCAAGGTGTGCAATTGAGCACGGCTCAATGCCCGACCACGGCAGAAGATAGAGAAAAGATGAGTGTCATCCCCTATGCCTCGGCCATAGGGTCTATTATGTATGCCATGCTGTGTACCAGACCTGATGTAAACCTTGCCGTAAGTTTGGTAGGAAGGTACCAAAGTAATCCCGGCATGGAACACTGGACAGCGGTCAAGAATATCCTGAAGTACCTGAAGAGGACTAAGGATATGTTTCTCATTTATGGAGATGACGAAGAGCTCGTCGTAAAGGGTTACGTCGACGCTAGCTTCGACACAGATCTGTAAGACTCTAAGTCACAAACCGGATACTTGTATATTTTGAATGGAGGGGCAGTAAGCTGGTGCAGTTGCAAGCAAAGCGTCGTGGCGGGATCTACATGTGAAGCGGAGTACATGGCGGCCTCAGAGGCAGCGCAAGAAGCAATCTGGATGAAGGAGTTCATTACCGACCTAGGGGTGATTCCCAATGCGTCGGGCCCGATGACTCTCTTCTGTGACAACACTGGAGCTATTGCCCTTGCCAAGGAGCCCAGGTTTCACAGGAAGACCAGACATATCAAGCGACGCTTCAACTCCATTCGTGAAAGTGTTCAAAATGGAGACATAGATATTTGTAAAGTACATACGGACCTGAATGTAGCAGATCCGTTGACTAAACCTCTCCCTAGAGCAAAACATGATCAACACCAGAACTCTATGGGTGTTCGATTCATCACAATGTAACTAGATTATTGACTCTAGTGCAAGTGGGAGACTGTTGGAAATATGCCCTAGAGGCAATAATAAAATGGTTATTATTATATTTCCTTGTTCATGATAATTGTCTATTGTTCATGCTATAATTGTGTTATCCGGAAATCGTAATACATGTGTGAATACATAGACCACAACATGTCCCTAGTGAGCCTCTAGTTGACTATCTCGTTGATCAACAGATAGTCATGGTTTCCTGACTATGGACATTGGATGTCATTGATAACGGGATCACATCATTAGGAGAATGATGTGATGGACAAGACCCAATCCTAAGCATAGCACAAAAGATCGTGTAGTTCGTTTGCTAGAGCTTTTCCAATGTCAAGTATCATTTCCTTAGACCATGAGATCGTGCAACTCCCGGATGCCATAGGAGTGCTTTGGGTGTACCAAACGTCACAACGTAACTGGGTGACTATAAAGGTGCACTACGGGTATCTCCGAAAGTGTCTGTTGGGTTGGCATGGATCGAGATTGGGATTTGTCACTCCGTATGACGGTGAGGTATCTCTGGGCCCACTCGGTAATGCATCATCATAATGAGCTCAATGTGACCAAGTGTCTGGTCACGGGATCATGCATTACGGTACGAGTAAAGTGACTTGCCGGTAACGAGATTGAACGAGGTATTGGGATACCGACGATCGAATCTCGGGCAAGTAACATACCGATTGACAAAGGGAATTGTATACGGGATTGATTGAATCCTCGACATCGTGGTTCATCCGATGAGATCATCATGGAACATGTGGGAGCCAACATGGGTATCCAGATCCCGCTATTGGTTATTGACCGGAGAGGCGTCTCGGTCATGTCTGCATGTCTCCCGAACCCGTAGGGTCTACACACTTAAGGTTCGGTGATGCTAGGGTTGTAGAGATATTAGTATGCGGAAACCCGAAAATTGTTCGGAGTCCCGGATGAGATCCCGGACGTCACTAGGAGTTCCGGAATGGTCTGGAGGTGAAGAATTATATATAGGAAGTCCAGTTTCGGCCACCGGGAAAGTTTCGGGGGTTATCGGTATTGTACCGGGACCACCGGAAGGGTCCCGGGGGTCCACCGGGTGGGGCCACCTACCTCGGAGGGCCCCATGGGCTGAAGTGGGAGGGGAACCAGCCCCTGGTGGGCTGGTGCGCCCCCCATGGGCCTCCCCCTGCGCCTAGGGTTGGAAACCCTGGGGGTGGGGGCGCCCCACCTGACATGGGGGGGAAGTCCCCCCCCCCTTGGTCGCCGCCCCCCATGTAGATGGGATCCCAGGGCCGGCGCCCCCCCAGGGGGCCTATATAAAGGGAAGGGGGAGGGAGGGCAGCAGTACCCTAGCCCCTGGCACCTCCCTCTCCCTCCCGTGACACCTCTCCCTCCCGCTTGCGCTTGGCGAAGCCCTGCCGGAATCCCCGCTACTTCCACCACCACGCCGTCGTGCTGCTGGATCTCCATCAACCTCTCCTTCCCCCTTGCTGGATCAAGAAGGAGGAGACTTCGCTGCTCCGTACGTGTGTTGAACGCGGAGGTGCCGTCCGTTCGGCACTCGGTCATCAGTGATTTGGATCACGACGAGTACGACTCCATCAACCCCGTTCACTTGAACGCTTCCGCTCGCGATCTACAAGGGTATGTAGATGCACTCCTTTCCCCTCGTTGCTAGTAAACTCCATAGATGGATCTTGGTGAAGCGTAGAAAATTTTAAAATTCTGCTACGATTCCTAACAAGATGACCCGTTGCGCCAATGGCCCAAAGGCCGAGTGTAAGCCAAATAGTGAAAGAGTGAGCATATATCTCTTTTATCATGGCTGTCTCAAAAGAATACTACACAGCAGTCTAAGCAGCAAATTATTGATAGTTAAATGCACAAGATGGTCTTAGGGGATTACATAAGATCCAAAAGTATGATAAACATAGAAGTCTTGATAGGCATTTATACTAATATTAAGTTATGTAACAAGGAGCTCTTGCAACTTGCTTATATTGAGTAGACGATCAGGCGCAGTCCCTTGGAAGTGCATTTGAAGCCGAAAGCATACGCTTTCCCTTTTTTCATCTGTGCCTGATGGAAGAAGTCGCTCCAGTCTTTAGTGATGGTGGCCCTTTTGTCAACACCCTTGATAAAGCGTATTGCAGACTAAGGCATAGCCTAATGGTGGGAAGGGGCTGATGCATTCCTACCCACCCAGGTTCAAGACATGGTACTTGCAATTTGGGTTTGTTGCACCAATTATACTGTAGGGGGTTCCCTTACAGTCTTTCTGTCAAAAAAAGAGCGTGTTGTGACAGCGGTAGTTCTATCTTCAGTAGTGATTGGCAGTTCACCATGGTCAACATACATGTGTGGGAAAAGGGAACCAGTAGAAAAGGGAATGCTAAAGTACTGAAAATAACAGTAAAGGTTAGTTATTGTATGAATAGGACAGAGCAACTACAAAGGATTACCATTCTTTTGCCGTGTGTTGCAAATGTCTCTGTCATGTGGCACACATAGTAGCGATCGGGCGTGGTGGTGCTGCAGATGATCTTTTGCAGTCTACGAACATTATGGTTGTAGAGCGTAACTGTGTTGCCCCACATAATGCGGTGACTAAACTCATCTAAGTAGTGGATGCAAGGCTCACCTATGTTAAATTATATAAAGTTATATCGTTTAGTAGTTGTTGCGAGAGTTGTTGGAATGAGAAGAGTAATGTAGCCCTTACCATGGAGAATGTACTTTCCAGGCTTTAGATGGATTTTCTTGCCTTTGAACTTTCGGATTGAGCTTGCTTTGCGTGGGCGATGAATATACTCAAAAGCTGGCATGACTCATTGCGCCAATGGCGCAAAAAGCATCGGTCAGACGAGTCTTCAAACCATGTGTATGTGCTAGTTTAAGAGGTATACTTTTATCTCATTATATGGTATCATGACAGATGCAAAGGAAGTAATGACATTACTGATAATAGCATACATTGGTTTGACAAAGCAAGTTGTAGTAGGATCAGTCTAAAGACATAAAAAATTGAACACTGATTAGATCATAAGCAAATATAAACTTAGTGCTGATACATAGTGTTTTAAGAGAACCTAGTGCTGATCTGCAACAAAGGGAAAAACATCCAACGGATACAGGAAGATATTTCTTTCTGCACTGCTGCCCCAAAAGCACACTTCATGATGGTCTTACCAGCAAACAACCAATAGACATACGTACAGGATGATCTTAGGTGGCTTACATACGATCCAAAAGGATGCTAAATATAGAAGTCTTGGTAGGTACTTATACTAATATTGAGTTATAAAGCAAAGGGCTTTTGCGATCTGTTTATATAGGATAGGATAGACAATCATGTGCAACCCTTTTGATGTGCACTTGAAGGCGAAGGCATAGGCATGGCCTTTCTTCATCTTTGCCTTACGAAAAAGCTGCTCCAGTTTTTAGTGATAGTAGCCCTGTTGTCAACACCCTTTATAAAACGGGACGTGACACTGGTAGTTCCGTCTCCAGTGCTTATTGGCAGCTCACCATGATCAGTATCCATGTGTGGGAAGAGGCTGTTCTTAGAAAAGTGTGTCCTAAAATACTACAGATGAGGATAAAGGTTATTCAGCATGTGATTTGTCAGCATATTATTGCATAAGACATAACAAAGTATCTGTGAGAGATTACCATCCTTTTGCCCAAGAAAGAGTTCTCCCAACAAAAATGAAAAGGTAAAAAAAAAGACATCTTGCGACACCATTAGCTTTCAAGGCCCTCGATATAACATGTTGATACTGGGTTTTTCTTTAGAAAAATTCTTATCCCCACATTCCAATTCCCACGAATCATTCAAGTAATCTCGGACTCATAAAATTAGAAATGTTGAGATAATAAAAATAGCAGAGTAACACAACACTTGCAGGGTGAAGAGGAGCTCATCTAGAGCTTAGGCCCTCTGCCCGCCATGTAGGTGCCGGAGATGAGTCCTGACACCGCTCTGAATAAAATGTAGGGCGACAAGCAAAGGTTAGGTCTAGCATGAGGACAAGCAGAGAGCACGAGCAAGGGATCACACCTGCTGCAAATTCCATCATAAAAGGCGACCCTCTACTCAGTTTCTTTAGATACAGGTTCTGATCAAAGTTAATACGCAGACCATCTGAAACCATTAGTTTCAGCCTACTCGAATTACAAAATTGACACATGAATAATACCTCTCACAAATATATATGCATTAGTCAGATCCACCGACTAAAAAATTTACAAAACTCTCAAACATAAGACCGCATCTGGTCTTGTAACTTGCTCTCACTATGGAAGCTAAAACATAAAAATGTATATAGAATGTGTCTATATCTCTAGCATTACTCAATCCGGAATACTCTGCTTATATGATTGGTCCCTTTTGCGCTATGTTTTCGGGAAAGGATTGGTCATGGCTCTTCAAGCCGCTCTCTCGCCCTTGCCAATCGGGAACAGCCCACCCTCATCCATTCATTCACGTAGCCCTCAAATAAACCCACCCTCAGTTTGCTAACCCTACAGGCTCACGACCCCACCCTTCATACTCCCTTGAAGCGGCAGCGAATGTGAAAATTAGCGGACGGTTGACCAGCCGCCACCAGACAAAATTTCACTGTTGTAACTTTATCGGGCGGTCAAAAATGTCTGGCGCGCGCAACGCCCTCAGAACGGCGGGTAGTCTACAACGATTTCTATGTTCGATGTACCAAAGTTGCAAACGAGCATGAGTTGACCAGTCATTGGGGGCAGACACTGAAAACATAATCTAATCAACATACATGGATTTCGACAAACCAAAACCTAACCTCCTTTTATTTTTTCCACACAAACCTACCAGGACTCCTAGATCCACATTGAACCCGCCGCACCACACTGGCGCAAACTTGTACGCCACTAATCTTAACACAAACACCTTTTTTAGTCTAGGATTTCACCGCTGAGTTCAGCGGTTACTAAGGGTAACAGCTTTAAGCATCTTCGGAACACATCAGTCCTCAACTCTTGCTCGCTTTGCTGCGCGTCTCCCACCATCGACGCCGCTGATGGATCCATCAGCAACCTTGGTCCTTAACTCGGAGTAGCTTCCTGTCTTGGACCAGTTATCACCGCCGGCGTAGCTCTGATTTTCTGGATCATAGGTACCCACCTCTTCCACGGTTGAAGAACGGGACTGGACTTGTGACTCATCTTCGCAACCTTCATCTGCCATCGATACACCATCAGCCCTCCCGTACACGGTATCCTGCATTCAGGAGTGGATAGTTTATAGATCTGTACCCTTTGGGTTGCAAATGAGCAAGAGGAAGGGCAGTCAAAACAAGAGCGGCACGTACCTCAATCACCGACCTGCACGAAAGCCGCATGCCCTGGAGCACTGCCGCCAGCGACATGATCATCAGATGGCAAGAACTGAAGATGCAGGTCGTGCTCATCGCTGACTGCAAGGGCACTCGAGCTAGAGCTGGAAGACACATGGCTAACAGAGCCCCCGCCTGAATCAGGTGTAGACATCTCTTGTTTGGCTGAATTTTGTCTTCCAATGCAATCACATTCCATCTCGCATGGCGGCTATTGGTGTCAGTTTATCCATTGCTATCTTCAAGATGTCCATTGCACACTCATAGTCATAGGCCTCTGTATTTGCATCTCCAGCCTCACCACTTCGAGTGCATGTGTGTGAAGATTTGAGTGCCTAAAGGTTATTGAATTCACTGAAATGCTATCCTTCTGAAGGTGTGATAAGTGGGTGGACAATACATCTCCTGCATCCTTTGTCCAACGTTTCAGAATATGTTTTGCTGGTATCTGGTATATGCCGAGGAAATCAAGGACCTACAAAACCCATTGCTGGTATTCTTAATTGTCTCATTTAACAAAAAAGAAATAGTTCTTGCAAGGAATGTGTTATCATCAGAATGAAATCTTTGTTACCTTAACTGCATGGCAGCAGAGCAAGAATGTGTGCTCGAAATTAGCACACTCACATATCAGTTCCCTCCCTTCCTCAACAACTTCCACTTTGTACACACCCCGCACCACTTTTCATGTTTCTCTGGATGGTATCGTCGCACGAAATAGATTTTCCCTTTACTGACCTCCTCTACTTTGTACTGCCCTGCTTCATACATAATTTCGCCAAACTTTTCAAACATGGCTCGTGTGTACATATCGCTAGCATGCAACTCCAGTGGTGTGTTCATTTTCATTACGCGCATTAGTTTCATGATACAACAGCAGGAAGTGAGGATATAGGAACATCATATGTTATTTAAAAAACTTACTATCTTTGTACGTCTCTCTTCATAGTTCTCACTTGCTTCCCTATCAAAAAGAAGTCGCATGTACAACAGTGTGTCAAACTTATTCATTTCTCTTTTCATTGACGCTAAATGTTATGTCCGATACATCAGCCAATTGGGTATGTGATGGTCCATTGAAAACAGTGCTTACCGAGCAGGAGCAGCCACATAGTATCTCCTGCATGCATTTATCCTTTCAACATTAAGCCTGCTCTTGCCGTACGTTATTCCAAACCCAGTGTCCCTAGAATACAGATTGTAATAGACATATGCTTCTCCAAGTGAATTAAAGTGGCTTCCTACCGCAGGAACTACATATCTTCTCAATGTTTTTTCAAGGCACTCATTCTGCCAGCACATGGGGGACGTTCATCAGGTGCATGCCCAACACGCACCCTGCATAATTTAGAAATATGTAATTGAGAAACGTGTTTCAATAAGTATATTCAGAAAATACAAAAAAAAATTGCACTTAAACTATGATTGCCTGCCATGTTTACCGCGAACCACAACATAGATCAATATGGTTCAGAGAATAAAAATATTATATAGTTCACTCAAATTTAAGGTATGCTCGAACTACAAATACAGTGCCACATCCGTATACCTCTTGGTCCAGCCAGGCGGCTGAGGATCGTCCTTGCCCATCGATTGCTCTGAGTTCGGCGCCGACAGGGCCATCCCATTGCAAGCGATGTTCAAATATAGTTGTACTGTCAGGTGTCGGCGCCGCATCACCCACATCACAAATGCTGGATTCGGCGGGCGTGTGTACCGCAGCTTGCTTGGCTTCACTGCGCAGTAAAGAGCCGCCGGCGGCGAGATCCGGCAAGGGAAACCTGTGGAAAAGATGCGAGCACACTCATAAGCTTCCTATATAGTTACAGCGGCCGACACCGGAAATAAAAAGGGGTTGCAGCAAAACATACCTGTGAACCGGATCTGCTAGGAACTGGAATCCGTCGCCTCCCGCCTCCCACCTCCCGCCGCCGCCATCACCATAGCTCCTAGCTTCTCGCCTCGTGCAGTGCCCGAATGGATAGATTTGCCTTTTTTTCTCAGCGTCGCCGGCAAGGTTGGATCCACAATGTTGTGCACCCTTATCTGTTTATTAGGAAGACGACGTTTGCGCGCCGGGCTGCAACTGATGGTAGTCGTTGTGTACCGCAAGAAGAGATTTGTACCAACGGAACACGTGCATGATGGACCGCTAACCCACCGTCATCTCACACGAAGCCGGCTCCGTACGCCACTGTAGGATTGGGCATATCCATCGTGTCTCTATACGATCACATTCAGTGCAAGCTAGAACGTGTCGCTGTCCCATTGGTACCCGAACCGGGAGCAGACAAGCTCGTCCATGCCATCGCCGCTCTCGCACAATATGCCTTCTTTGTCTTCTGTGCTGCTTCACCTAATAAAAATATGTAATTTCAGTCCAGATTAATTTCATGGGGTACTGAATCATTTAAGGAAACTTTCAGGAAGAGAAGACACATATTCCAGTTCAGCTTCTTCTTCCTATAATGTTATTATTTCGAACGTGTGTTCCTGATCAACAAAACAGTAATCATATGTTATAGTACATGGCAGTGCCAGAGTTCCAAAAGAAAAACACATACATCCCATTATCGTGCAAATCCTACAATGGAAAAAATGTATTCAGTAGCATGTTTCTGACAGCATAAGCATTTCTGACATGTTTTTATTTGGAAGCAGATGTAGCAGAAGGTAATTAACTGAAGAAGTATGAAAAAAAGGTGTGATTACGCATTCCAAGACTAAACTGAAGAAGTACGAAAAAAGGAAACTACCACAACAAAAAAGAGAACTAATATCAGAATGATCCCTACCCCTCCAACACTGAAGGCTTCGTTGTATTATGCAGAGCAAACTGGACACTCACCCTTCTGATAATAGAGACTATCCTCTAGGAGGCACTCCGCTTTGGAAGTGGCACTGATGTATGGAAGAGAAGTGCAATGATCTGCAGCAGAAAATGCACAGGATAAATAAAATTTTATGAGCTCAATTTCATTGTATAGAGAATACTTTTAACTGCTCAGTTATATATAACTATAAACCAGTCACACTAATTATAATTGTTCATATTAGCAATCTACACCTAGAAAAAAATTAAACCCCATCATTATTGTCCAAACCCATTGGTTCCTCATTTGATTTTTAAGATCAAAGCATGGAATGATTATTCTTCATATTAGTATATGATAACGCCAAGCCAATAAACAATTTAAGAAACCATCATCTTCTCCAGACCCATAGCTTCCTTCTCTTACTTTGAAAATTAAATCATGGATTACAACCATCATTGTCTGAACCCAACATGTACAGTACAAAAAAAATTAAGGAGATGATAAGAGGCAGGGAAGAGATATCACCATTGCAAGGCACCATCTTGAGCTCAGTGATGGCGTCAATGTCACGTGCTCCTTGCTGAGGTTATAAACTGTCAACCAAATAAACTAAATGCTACATGTTACTGCACTTAATCACATTTGAGTGCCAAAAGACAGTTGAAACCAATTTAAAAACTGAATACAAAAGGGAACTAAAATCAATTGAAAAATGACATTTTGGAGGAGGTAGTTAGATTAATGATACTTGCTACTGAACCATGAGACCTGCTATGAAATCAAGGGTGTGAATTGTCTCATTTCGTACATTCAGGCCATTGAACATTGCAAAAAAAAAAACT
>NC_057808.1:423405503-423412996 GCF_018294505.1 Triticum aestivum | reverse complement strand
AATCCAGCCGCTTGCATCCCTGATCCTCATGTTGTTATTTACAGATGTAATTCACACTATTCAGTACCCGTCCAAACTTTCAGCTCCAACAGAACAACCAGATCACCCTGCATCATTGGCCAAACTGCATGCTTGCTACTGAAAATTTGAGTTCCTCAAACAAAAGGAATCATCCAAGAGTGATCAAACGAAGAATGGTGTACTCTTATAGACAGAAGAAATGCATGGCTGAAAAAAGAAAGAACTAAGAACGCAATAGAACAGCTAAATAGTAATTAAGTATGCACATGTATACTTGCAATCTAGGCAGATTAGGGGGAGAGAGAGCTCACCTTGTTCTTAGTCTTCCTCTTGTATTCTTCATCCGATCTACACACATAAATCAAAAAATTAAAATCGCATTATCAACGAACCAGGGAAATCAAAAGGCAAAAAATAGGGGAGAGGGAGATGCCGGAGCTGTAGATGTGCAGTCTAGGTTGGGGATGGGGCACGACGACTCGTGAGCAGTGGTAGGCAGTGATGGCCGACTCCCTCCCCAGCCCCCTGCTCCTCAACACCCACCATGAAACCACACCAGACCTGCTCTCCTATTGGGGCGACTTGTGCCCGATCCAGAATCATGGTACATCCAGAACGTGGGGAGGTGACGTCCACAGGGAAGAGAAAGAGGCAAATGGACGTCGTGTGGCTGGAGGAGAGGCATCGAACGGGGCTGAAACGTACGGAGACACCGAAGGCAACAGGTGACGGGAATACGCACCTTTTGTGCTGGTCATGTCGATGGAGAGGAGCCAACGCTTTATGGACCTGAGGCGCCATCATCAACCGGCCGTGATCGCCGTCCCCTGCACCGGCCAGTCCATGGCGCTAGGGTCTGCCGCCGCCGCCACCGCCGCCGCCGCAGCGCTAGGGTTTGCCGCCGCCAGCCCCGGATTTGGTTGGAACGGGAGAGACGAGAGAGACATGGGCGTGGTGGTGTTAACTCCCTCTCTCTCTCATCCATCAAGCCCCACGTTCGATGCCCTGACACCCACGACCGCTCAGCCCACCCCTTTTCCACCCAGCACACACGCGACGCACACACTGCACGGCTGGGTCCGCGCGCAAGGGTGGCCCAGACGTCATCCAGTCGCGAAGCCA
Organism: Triticum aestivum; assembly: GCF_018294505.1. NCBI lineage: Eukaryota > Viridiplantae > Streptophyta > Magnoliopsida > Poales > Poaceae > Triticum > Triticum aestivum. The sequence continues at coordinate 423,411,853 of NC_057808.1, read as the reverse complement.
CGGCGCGCAAATAAACTAACGGTCAGATGTTTGACAGCAAGGTAAAAAGGAAATGAATTTGACAGCAAGGCAGAACGAAGGAGCCGGATTCATCTCACAACGCAAATGCCTCAGCTATGCGGGTAGCATAGAGAGGTTTATATGTTCAATTACAAATAACACAAGAATAATCTGCCCCCAAAAAAAGTTCTACTCAGCACCATGTCTGTGCTATTCAACCTATGTTTGAGAAAGAGACAACAAATACCTTGTGCCACACAAGAAGCTAAACATTTAACACACTTATCACCGCTAATTCAAGATTTACTAACTCCAAATAAAAGTTATAACTGATTTGATCGATTTTGACTATGAAGCGGGCATGAGGGCCGAGCCGCTTGCAACCCTAATTGCCTTTGTCGATATTAACATTTGGAGCATGCGTCGCATATAATAATTTTGCGTACTAGCTCATTCAGATTTATAAGGCCTATTAGTCTTGACTTGAGTCAAACTGTTTTAAATTTGATTGAGTTTGCAGGAAAAGAATATCAAAATCTACACTAACCGAGAGGCCTGTGAATGTATAGGTAGTAATTACACCACCGTTATCTGTTCATTTACTAATATTTAAGGCTTAAATGATTTCTGAAAGGTTATCTCTCCTCGCATCATACCACAAATTTGGTTTAGTAGGTGCATGCACTCCTAGAGATACCATATTTACCTATTAAGATACTATCCGCTTACCTCTTAACATTCGGATCTTCCTGTGGCAGTGGATCCGCTAACGGGTCCCTTCCAGTGTGGAGGTTCTCAAGCGGAATGGCCCGGGAGACGGGATTTGCCCCGTATGTGGGACCGAGGAGGACTCAGACCATTTTTTTCTTGTGTGTCCGCTCGATTCCTGTGGAGTTGCCTCTGCGAAGTGGTGGGTGGGAATTGGTGTCACAAAAACTTCCCCGACCTCTTCGCCGAACTCCAGGCCTCGTCGCATTCGGTACGCCACATCAGGTGGCTGACTATTGGGGTCGTAGCATGTACGCTTTGGACGGTCCGAAATAAACCTGTGATCTAGCGTGTGCCTCTTCGACGTGCTACTGACGCGTTGTTTAAAATGTGTGAATATTTGCAGCTTTGGTAGCCGCTTAGCCGTCCTCGGAACGCGACACCGTCAACATCATCATTGTTGACCTGTGCGCGATGGCTCTCCGATTGGCGCCCCCGCTTCCTCTGCCACCACCAGAGCCAGATTAGCCTCTTCGCTTGTTGTCCCGCCACTTGTGTCTTTCATTTTTGGGCTTGTTCAGTTGTGCCCTCAGCATAAACGCTTCATACTTGTGTTGTCCTACCTTGTGTGCGGCGGTGTTGCGTGTGTGTGGTGTGAACTCTTGTTGGACCTTCCTACTTGATGGTTTAATTTTTTTTGACGGGTAAATAACTTTATTCCTCATATAATGGTAAGATCATGTACAACGTGATGAGAAATAAAGTCCGGTATGGGACCATCCCAGTACCTAGACGAGCTATTACAGAGGGAGTTTTTCGCAAGCATATCAGCAACACCATTGGCTTCACGGAAGCAGTGAACCACATCAAGTTTTGTTAGTTCTGCCTCAAGCGCCTTACATTCTGTGACAGTTGCTGCATCCGGGCCCAAGTACTCTCCTTGGTTGATAGCTTCAATGGCATTCAGACTATCGGACTCCATGATCACTGAGCTACATCCAAGTTTGGCAACCAAGTACAACCCATTCCTGATCACAACAATTTCTGCTAATTCCACACTCTGAACATGCGGTATAAACCATGATGCTGCACCTATCAACTCGCCATGATCGTCTCTAGCTATAGCACCGGTATCTCCATTCGTATTCTCCATGCAAAATGATGCATCCACATTAATCTTAACTATCCCTCTGCCCGGTTTTTCCCATATGTGATCACATTTCTGTAATGTTTGTTTAGGGCTGGCAGCTCATACAAAGTTCGTCGCTAAAACTTTGATAGAAATTGCAGTACAATTTGGCGGTCTAACGGATTCTCCCTTTATAAATTGTCGCCTTTGCCACCAAATGTACCAGCTCGCAACTGCCACTAGTTCTGCCAAAGGAATCTCGCCAAGTAGATCATCTCGTCTCATAAGGCTGTCCATAGTGATCGCACCGGACCGATCTTCCAGGACTGATTTTTGTATCTCCTCTTTCAGCCCCAGTTCCTTCAATATATCCAAGGCTCGGTTACAAGTAAATAAGCAATGTTGCGAGTCTTCATATCCAATTCTGTGGTGCGGGCATTGGGGCATCGTTGGGATATGTCTCACTGCTAGCGTGCCTAGACACGGTAGTACTCCCCTCATCACCTTCCACAGAAAATGTTTCACCTTCCCCGGTAGCTTAAGCCCCCAAACTCTCCTCCATGATTCACATTGTTGACTGCTGCCTGCTCCCGCAATACGGTTCCAGTTGCTCCCGAATTGGTGATGAAATTCAACATGATATGCATATCTTACGGTAAACAGACCAGACCGAGTGTGGTGCCAAGCCACGAAGTCCTCTAACATTTCAATCCGAAGCGGTATTTGCAGAATTTTGTGTACATCCACAGGTGATAAAACCGATAGTAAGATCTCTTCATCCCATTGACCAGAATATGGATCAATTAAGTCCTCAACTTTATCTATCATCGTTTGTCCTCTTGGTGTAATAACCTTCCGGGTTCCACTGGTTGGAATCCAGGGATCATTCTAGATATTGATATGCGCCCCGTTCCAACACGCCATATGTGTCCCCTCTTGAATGTTTGAATACCCGAAACAATGCTTTGCCACGTGAACGAGGAACCGTTCTTTGGCCCCGCTTCAAGAATATTTCCACCAGGATAGTACTTTGCACTAAGAATCCTTGCACACAAAGAGTCTGAATTCTGGAGAAGTCGCCAACACTATTTTGCTAGTAAAGCAAGATTAAAACTGTGAAGGTCCCTAAACCCCAAGCCTCCCTTCTTCTTTGGGATGCACATTTTCCACCATGCAAACCAATGCATTTTCTTCTTTTCCTCATTATCTCCCCACCAAAACCCTGCGATCTCATCATTTATAAGCTTGCAAATCCCCTTAGGTAGTTTGAAGACAGACATGGCATAGGAGGGGATTGCTTGAGCTATTGCTTTTATCAAAATCTTCGTTCCCTGTATTGACAATGTCTTTTCCTTCCAGCCTTTCAACCTTTGACAGATTCTGTCAACTAGATGTTATATATAAAGCGGGGCGAAAACCCTTTACGACATTAAGATACTCCAAATTTGAAACCTTCTGCTGCATCGGGGTTGTGGTGGACGCTATGGGGCCCGCCTATAAGGGTGTGTTTCGTTGGGTCAGTTGGTTTTTTGATTTTGAGAAGGTATTGCCTAATTTTTTTTGTTTTCTTTGTTTTCTGTATTTTTAATGGGATTAATAGTTTTCTTTTGTTTTTTCTTGCTTTTTTTCATGTTTTCTTCTAATTTTATTTTTACGTGCTAATTCATGAATATTTATTAAAAGTTATGAACCTTTAAAAGAATATTTTTAAAAATTCATGAATGCTTTTTTGAATTCATGGAAATTTATTAAATCCATAAATATTTTTAAAGCACACAATTTTTAATTAGTCTATGCACATTTTCGAATTTATGAACCTTTTTGAAGTTCGGAAATGTTTTTAAAATTCATGAGCTTATTAAAAATTGTATATTTTAAATTCTCAATATTTTTAAAGAAATCTGATTTTTTTTTATTTCATGAACTTCTTCAAATAAAAATATGACAACATTTCTGAGCTAGCAGTGGAGCAAAGAAATAAAAGTTAAGCAAGCGAACGGAGCAGGGAGCCGAGCTGAGCAAGCGAGAGTTTCATGGGCCGGCCCATGTCAGTATTATAATAACAATTCGACGTATTACCATGGATAACTACCACCGGCTAACACCAAAGTTGAAACGTGTAAGGACTCCACAACCACACACCTAAAAACTCAAGAGAACGTACATCGTCTTCAAAATCAACCCAATACAATACACTAATAATAAAAACCCGCCATAAACCCAAACCCAAAATAGATAAAATTAAAAAGAAACAACCGGCCATAATAATCTGATAGAAAGGTTAATCCCATAAGGAAGAATGGCACGGCGAAACGCGCATCAGCCTCTAGTGTTCGTAGAATTTGCCTGGAATTTCCCTTTGACCGTGAACATCCAGGTAGAAACTAGAAACGAAGACTATTTCTGCAACTGGTTTTAACCGGTAGCTCGAATACTTGCTCCAAACTTCTCTATGGTAATTTCGCAATGGCTAGAACGAAGAGGCAGACGTAACAGGAGGCGCATGAGATCTTTTTCTGTTCAGACGAAGGAGGGAAGCCAGACGGCGCGCTGCCGGCGGCAAAACCCGCGACGACGCTGCCGCGCGCGTCACGCACTCGATCCGCGCTGTTTTCTCGTGAGTTAGGCAACGTGGCCTATTATTGACCGACTGATTGATCAACTTTCTCCGAGTAAGCTGTGAAAGTGATCGGTCAATCCAACCGTTTTTTTTAACCTGCAACTAGTACACTGACGTTTTGCATGCATTGATTGGCAGCTATCCTTGCCCCTTGTGCATGCAGCCAACGAGGACGTTCAAAGCTAGGAGTATCGTCTTTATTTCTTTCTTGGAACGGAGACGAGGAGTACCATCTTGGACAGCAAGTCGAGTGTCATGCTGACCGGCCAAGCACCCTTTTGTCCAGGTGTAGAGGCCATTCACCGTGGTCTCCAAGCAAGCAAATGCTATATGAGGCTAGGCCGGCAGCAGCAAGATCCTCATCGACACAAGAGAGCAGCTAGTACTAAATAGAAGAGCAAACGTGAAGGTTAGAGAGGCTCGGTTCCATGGGAGACGGCAAGAAATCCAGCCCCGGTTTCTGGTCGGTGGTGGCGTCTTGGTTTGCTTGCTTTCGTCGCCCACCTAAGGTCAAGGCGGCGAGCACCGGCGGCCGGACCACCACGTATGAAGAATATGATCCAGCCGGCGGGATGGTGGCGGCGGCCAGACATTTCTCCAGTGCTCACAAAATAAACTTTGGATGATTTATGTCATGTCTTTGGTTCATAGGATAGGATTATCGTAGGAATAGGAATTTTGTAGAAAATGAGATGACATATATCTCAAATTTTATGAGTAGGAATAGGAAACGAGATGTTATTTGGTTGACATCAAAGGAATTTTTCCATTGAGTCTAGGCTCATTTTTATTTTCCTATGAAATGTGAAGGATAGGAATTAATAAGAATCCATTCCTATGAACCAAAGGGCTCTAAAAGAAAAAACCCTATAAAAATCCTATGCTCTAGAATTCCTATGAGATTCCTAGTACTATTTCAAGCCTCACAGTTAACTATGTCCTGTTGAGTCCAACAACTGTTTGTATTAGCTGCCGCCGACCCGCCGTCGACGTGTACCTGCTCACACAATGGCTCCACTCCATCCTGTTCCACAAAAGCTCTTGTTTTAGATAATAAAGTCATGGTCATCATAATTCATTACTATAACAACATATATAGAATCGAACATAACTATGACCTTTGCAAACAAGTTCAAGCACACGATCATTTTCGGCCACCTTTGTGTTTGGCTCAACCACGCAAATATGGTGCTTCTACCCAAGAAAGAGGGCCCAAATGACACCACCGACTACATGTCAATTAGCCTTATACACATGCTATCGCCAAGATCATTGCCACTAGCTCGCCTTGGACCTTATATGATCAATATCATATAAGGACTGGAGATGCTTCACACCCGTGTCTCTGCAGGCGACAAGGCCCCTTGCCTCCGGAGAATACACACATGTGCACACACGCACACACCTCTAGTGCCTCAACCGTGGCTAGCTGCTACGCACACGTGACTGGAGATGGTTCATGCCCGTGCCTCCGGCGACATGCCAATGCCTCCGGAGGATCCACACATGTGCATGCACGCACATACCTCTAATGCATCAACCATGTCTAGCTGCTACGCACACGTGACTGCACATGCTTCAAACCCGTGCCTTTTCAGGCGAAGGAGCTTGGCTTTTGCATGACCTGTATAAAATTTTTCTCTTGAGTTGTGAACTTCTTATAAAATATCGTGAACTTCAGCAACCAACCAAATCCGAGAAAAAACGCGCTGCATGGACCAACACGCTGCACGACCAACGCACACTTCGACCTATGCCCCCCTTCAAGATGTTTATGAAAATTTAACGAGCCGAAGGCGAGCAGGAGGTTCCCCGGGCCGAAGGCGCCGTGTGACACCACGACGGACCACGCGCCGCACGGACCAACACGCTGCACGACCAACACACACTTCG
>NC_057808.1:423400074-423405195 GCF_018294505.1 Triticum aestivum | reverse complement strand
GCCCCCCGTCAAGATGTTTATGAAAATTTAACGAGCCGAAGACGACCAGGAGGTTCCCCGCGCTGGAGGCACCGTGTGACACCACGACGGACAACGCGCCGCAAGGACCAACACGCTGCACGGCCAACACACACTTCGACTTATGCCCCCCTTCAAGATGTTTATGAAAATTTAACGAGCCGAAGGCGAGCAGGAGGTTCCCCGCACCAGAGGCGCCGTGCTCCAATTTAGTAAAGTTATACAAACCATGCCTCTGCTAGTATACTCCTGTGCCTATAGAGAATTCACACCATTGACAGGATTGAGCGATGCCTCTGCAATCATCACGACAGTGCGTCAAACCATGCCTTTGCTTCATGTGTATGAGAAAGTTGATGTTTTTTCCTTACTTGGAAGGTCACATTTGATAGTGTTGGTAGCCCCCGTCGTAAATACCCCATAAATCTCCATTTCCGAGAAATATAATGGGAACAAAAAGGGAAACAAAAAGGAAACAGGGAACCAACCGGTTGGCCGTTATCTTTTCTGGGTTATCGCGCGGAAAGGGAAAAACAGAAAATTCTAGTAGTTGGAGGGTTAAACTCTAAAACACATGAAACCACAAACCGGAAAGGGAAAACCGGGAACCAACCGCGCGGGCTAGTTTTCCCTCGCGGGAGCGCTCCGCGCGTGACACTTGCTTTGTCACCCGTGTATAAACCGTTTTCGGGTTGCCGAATGCAAAATTGGGAGGACGCTAGCAGTGGCATCGGGTCGATTATACTAGAGTAATAAATCAAGTAGGAGGAGGATAAGGAGCGGGTGAGTGGACTGCCGTGGCCCGTGGCGTACCGGTGAAGACGACGAGGTCGGGGTCCTCGGCGCGGAGGAGGCGGTAGAGGAAGGCGGTGGTGTTGAGGTCGGAGCAGCCGGCGCGCTGCGCGGGCAGCACGTCCCTGTGCCGGGTGCTCCGCCCGTCTGCGTAGTGCATGTCTGCCACCTGCAGCACCTTGAACATGCCGCCCTCCCGCCGAAACCGCAACCCGTTGTCACCCTTGCCCGCCGCATCCGCCGCGAAGAAGAGTGTAGATAATGATTTGATGCATCGATATCTCATTGATCGTGCATTAGGCACATATCTATAGGTACAAGGGGTGCGACCGGTGTCTTGCCTCCTAACATACATGTACATACAGAGGGAGACAGACAATACATGTGCGGCATACAAAATCCAGACTTACGTACATGTACACATGTTCAACACCCCCCGTAGTCGAAGCGTCGCCGGTGACGCAAAGACTGGACCGAAAGCCCTCGAAAGTCGAGGTGGGTAGTCCCTTCGTCATAACATCGATGAACTGATGATCGTGGGCACATGCAGAACCCGAACACGACCAAGTGCGACGTGCTCCCGAACGAAGTGAATGTCGAACTCAATATGCTTCGTCCGTCGGTGATGAACAGGGTTGGCAGCGAGGTAGACCGCGGAGACATTGTCACAGTAAACAAGTGTGGCCTTGGTAACCTCACATAGCAACTCTTGAAGGAGCTTTCGTAGCTAGGAGCACTCCGCGACGGTGTTGGCCACAGCCCTATACTCGGCCTCGACACTCGATCGTGAGACCGTGGGTTGTCGTTCAGACGACCACGAAATCAGAGAGGGCCCGAGGTAGACGCAGTAGCCGGAAGTGGAGCGCCGAGTGTCGGGACACCCAACCCAGTCGGCGTCGGAGTAGGCGACAAGGCTGGTGCCGGGTGATGCCGTCAGGGTGAGGCCCATAGCTGTGGTGCCATGTATATACCGGATAATACGTTTCACCAGAGCCCAATGAGCATCGCGAGGAGCATGCATGTGGAGGCACACCTGCTGGACAGCTTACTGAATATCCGGACGCGTCAGTGTAGGTACGGAAGAGCACCGATGATGGAGCGGTAGAAGGGAGCGTCGGACGCCGGAGAGCCCTCGACGGTGGACACCTTAGTCTTCGTATCGACAGGCGTGGTAGCAGGCTTGTAGTTAAGCATGCCAGCTCACTCCAGAAGCTCGTAGGCATACTTCTGCTGGTGCAGGAAGAAGCCAGTGGCATGGCGGACGATCTCGATGCCGAGGAAGTAGTGGAGAGCCCCCAAGTCCTTGAGGGCGAACTCGCTGTCGAGGCGAGCTGTGATCTGCTGAAGGAGCGCTGGCGAGGATGCAGTCAGGATGATGTCGTCGATGTACAGGAGGAGGTACACGGTGGCGGTGCCCTGGTGATAAACAAACAGGGAGGCATTGGACCGTGTGGACCGGAACCCCTGCTACTGAAGGAAGGCCGCGATCCGCTGGAACCAGGCCCGATGCGCCTGCTTCAACCCGTAAAGAGAACGGGAGAGCAAGCACACGTGGTCCGGATAGTCGGTGTCGACGAAACTAGTAGTGTGACGCCCCCGATTTGACCGTACACTAATCATACACGCAAACGTGTACGATCAAGATCAGGGACTCACGGGAAGATATCACAACACAAATCTAAAACATAAATAAGTCATACAAGCATCATAATACAAGCCAGGGGCCTCGAGGGCTCGAATACAAGTGCTCGATCATAGACGAGTCAGCGGAAGCAACAATATCTGAGTACAGACATAAGTTAAACAAGTTGCCATAAGATGGCTAGCACAAACTGGGATACAGATCGAAAGAGGCGCAGGCCTCCTGCCTAGGATCCTCCTAACTACTCCTGGTCGTCGTCAGCGGGCTGCACGTAGTAGTAGGCACCTCCGGTGTAGTAGGAGTCGTCGTCGACGGTGGCGTCTGGCTCTTGGGCTCCAGCATTTGGTTGTGACAACCAGGTAGAAAGGAAAGGGGGAAAAGAGGGAGAAAAGCAACCGTGAGTACTCATCCAAAGTACTCGCAAGCAAGGAGCTACACTACATATGCATGGGTATATGTGTAAAGGGCCATATCGGTGGACTGAACTGTAGAATGCCAGAATAAGAGGGGGATAGCTAATCCTGCCGAAGACTACGCTTCTGGCCACCTCCATCTTGCAGCATGTAGAAGAGAGTAGATTGAAGTCCTCCAAGTAGCATCGCATAGCATAATCCTACCCGGCGATCCCCTCCTCGTCGCCCTGTTAGAGAGCGATCACCGGGTTGTATCTGGCACTTGGAAGGGTGTGTTTTATTAAGTATCCGGTTCTAGTTGTCATAAGGTCAAGGTACAACTCCGGGTCGTCCTTTTACCGAGGGACACGGCTATTCGAATAGATAAACTTCCCTGCAGGGGTGCACCACATAACCCAACACGCTTGATCCCATTTGGCCGGACACACTTTCCTAGGTCATGCCCGGCCTCGGAAGATCAACACGTCGCAGCCCCACCTAGGCTCAACAGAGAGGTCAGCACGCCGGTCTAAATCCTATGCGCGCAGGGGTCTGGGCCCATCGCCCATTGCACACCTGCACGTTGTGAGGGCGGCCGGAAGCAGACCTAGCCTAGCAGGCATTCCAGTCCAATCCGGCGCGCGCCGCTCCGTCGCTGACGTCAAAAAGAGTTTCGGCTGATACCACGACGCCGAGTGCCCATAACTGTTTCCGCGTAGTTCGTTAGTGCCTATAGACCAAATGGCCAGACTCAGATGAAATACCAAGATCTCGTTAAGCGTGTTAAGTACCCGCGAACGCCGACCAGGGCCAGGCCCACCTCTCTCCTAGGTGGTCTCAACCTACCCTGTCGCTCCGCCACAAAGTAACAGTCGGGGGCCGTCAGGAACCCAGGCCCACCTCTACCGGGATGGAGCCACCTGTCCTTTCAGCCCCCTCATCAGAATCACTTGCGGGTACTCAATGAGCTGACCCGACTTTAGTCACCACATGTGTCATGTATATAAAGTATATAGTATATACCCGTGATCACCTCCCTAGTGATCACGGCCCAGTAGTATAGCATGGCAGACGGACAAGAGAGTAGGGCCACTGATGGAACACTAGCATCCTATTCTAATCAGTAGGATAGCAGGTAAGGGTAACAACTGTAGCAACAATGACAGGCTATGCAGCAGAATATGATTAACCGAAAGCAGTAACATGCTACACTACTCTAATGCAAGCTGTATAGAGAAGAATAGGCGATATCTGGTGATCAAGGGGGGGGGGGGCTTGCCTGGAAGCTCTGTTGTACCGGGAGAAGGGTCGTCGGTGACGTAGTCGTACTCGGTGGCATCATCGCCGGTCTCGGGGTCTACCGGAGAAGAAGAGGGGGAAGAAACAATAAATATAATGCAAACATAAGCATGACGGTGCATGACAAGACAATGCGCGGTGCTAGGTGTGCCCTAATGCGGTAGGAGGTGATACCGACGAAGGGGGGAAACATCCAGGAAAGTATTCCCGGTGTTTCACGTTTTCGGACAGATGAACCAGAGGGGGATTGTTGCATGTTTGCTATGCTAGGGATATGTGGTGGACGAACGGGCTGCGTATCCGGATTCGTCTCGTCGTTCTGAGCAACTTTCATGTACAAAGTTTTTCCATCCGAGTTACGGATTATTTTATATTAATTTTTAAAGTTTTAAATCATTTTCTAGAATTAATAGATTATTTTAATTCGAAATTGCATTTATGACGTCAGCATGACATCAGCAGTCAACTCTGACCGTTGACTGGTCAAACTGACACGTGGGTCCTACTGGTCATAGACTCTAGTTAGCTAACCCGGGTTAATTAGTTTAACTAATTGATTAGATTAACTAATCTTAATTAGTTTGGTTGAACAGTTAATCAACTTAATTAATTCACTAATTAATTGTTTAATTAATTATTAATTTTACTATTTTTTTCATTTCCGTTTCTTTTTTCTTATTAAACCGTTCTGGGCGTGGGCCCCCTGTCATTGGCCCCAGGGGGCCAAACAGGTGCGTGGGCAGACAGGTGCGGGTGCTGGGCGCCGTTAACGGGCGGAGCCCGACTGGGCGCCGGAGCGGCACTACGGCCAGCGAGCAGAGGGGGCGGGCGCGCGGGCCAACGAGGCCGCAGCAGAGCGGGGGAGGCGACCATGGTGGGCGCGCACGGGGCGGGGCGCGTGCGAGGCGCGGCCATGGTGGGCACGCATGGGGAGGAGGCCGCGGCCCCGGGGCGGTAGTGGGCGCAGGACGACGGGCA
>NC_057808.1:423396328-423399592 GCF_018294505.1 Triticum aestivum | reverse complement strand
CGAGGCGACTCCAGGCGACGGCCATGGGGCCAGCCCCGATCTGATCTGGATCGGGGGGAGAGGGAGAGACGTGGGGTGAGTGGGGGGTGGTTAGGGGTTTCCCCCAGTGGGGTGGATAAGGGGGAGGGTGTGGGGGTGCGGCTGGGCTGGCCTGGCGGCCCGATGGCCTGCTAGGCCGTGGCCCAGTGGGGGGGAAAGGGGTTTCCTTTTCTTCTTCTTTTTGTTTGTTCTGCCTTTTTTTATTATTCTATTTCTTTTCTGTTTTCTTTTATTTTTGTTTTATAAAATTTAAAAGCGACAACTAATTTGGTGTTATTAAATAGGTCACAGCCCCAAATACTTTGGCACTTTAAATAAAGTATTTTGCATTTGCTTATTACTTTAAAAGCACTTTAGATAATTGTTTTATCATTGTTTTAGTTTATTTAGTGCATTTAAGTATTTTATTAAAAGATGATTTCTTCACCAACATTTATTATGGATTATTTGACACATTAGGAACAATTTAGTTTTGACTTTTGAAAACTTGAATTTGGATCGGTTCTAAAGTAACGCGAGATTATCAACAGTAATCGAGGTGACATGGCATCATTACCAGAGGGTTACTGTAGCTTGATTACCCGGGCGTCACAAGTAGGCTGCTGACAAAACACCTGCTCATCGAGATGGCCATGCAAGAAAGAATTGGACACATCGAGCTGGTGAACTGGCCAGGCGCGAGAGACAGTAAGCTGGAGGACAGCGCGAATCGTGACCGGTTTGACAACTGGCGCAAAGGTGTCGGTGAAGTCCACGCCGGCGCGCTGGCGGAAGCCGCGCACCACCCAACGCGCCTTGTAGCACTCAAGAGAGCCGTCGAGCGAGTCTCGTGGCGGAAGACCCACTTGCCAGTGATGACATTGGCACGGGGAGGCCGCGTGACAAGCTGCCACATACGGTTGCGCTGCAAGGCGTCGAACTCCTCGCGCATTGCAGCTAGCCAGTTTGGATCTCGAAGGGCTACGCGAGCTGATGTGGGGAGCGGGGACGGGGCCGAGGTAGATGCGGCACACACGTACTCGTCGGAGGTGTAGCGCGTGCTAGGACGAAACGTCCCAGTCCGAGCCCGAGTGACCACACCGGTGAGAGGTGCGGCCACAGCCGGCGGAGCTGAGAGCGGAACCGACGAGGAGGAAGTAGAGCTGGTCTCCGAAGGCTCCGAGGGGTCACCCGCGGCAGCGTCAGAGGCAGCGGCGGCGGGAACGACCGAGGGGGCCGCGGTGACGGGGGCGGCCGAGGGGGCCTCGGCGACAGGGGCGCCCAAGGAGGCCTCGGCGACGGGGGCGCCTGAGGTGGCGCCAGAGGCCACGGTGGCGGGGGAGCCCAAAGGGTCAGCGACACCCGAAGCGCTGCGGGAGGGGGCAGTCGGTGCTGGAAGCGCGGGCAAGGCCGAGCCCGGTGCGCGGCGTGGCGACTCGCCAGAGGTGGAGGCAGGGGCGAGTCGCGCCGCGGGAGACGCCGTGGAGGATGGTACCTGATGAAACGGGAACACCAGCTCATCAAAGTACACATGCCGCGAAGTGAAGACGCGGTGGGACACTAGATCATAGCATCGGTAACCTTTGGTATTGGGAGGATAACAAAGGAAGATGCAAGGAATTGACCGGGGAGAGAGTTTGTGAGGAGTGGTGGACGCGGTGCTAGGATAACAGAGACACCCGAAAATGCGAAGACCATCATAAGATGGAGCCGCACCGAAGAGGAGCTGGTGAGGAGAGTAGTTCCAGCGTGGACGACACAGACGAATGTTAATGAGAAGGTTGGCGATCGCGAGGGCGTCCGGCCAGAACCGAGGAGGCACGTTGGAGTGGAAGAGCAATGTGCGGACACAGTCATTAAGAGTGCGGATGACGCGCTCGGCTCGGCCATTCTGCTGTGACGTGTAGGGGCAAGTGAGCCGAAAGATAGTGCCGTGGGACGCAAGGAGATTGCGGGCGGCAACATTGTCAAACTCTTTTCCGTTGTCAGTTTGCAAGGCAAGAATAGGACGACCAAACTGTGTGGTGACATATGAATAAAAAGCTGTGAGTGTGGCAAGAGCGTCAAACTTGCGACGGAGAGGGAATGTCCACACATAATGGGAAAAATCATCCAATATCACCAAATAGTATAGATAACCCGTGTTGCTTGCAACCGGGTCGTCCAAATATCACTATGCAATAACTGAAACGGAAAAGTGCAAATGTTTGTAGACTCGCTAAAGGGGAGACGAACGTGCTTGCCAAGACGGCAGGCCTCACAAGAGTGATCGTCAACCTTATTACATGAGAATGAAAAACTCTGAAGAATCTGACGCAAAACTGTGGAGTTGGGATGACCGAGGCGGGCGTGCCAAAGATCGACACTAGCGGCAAGGGCGGCTGGACGTGTGGTGGTGGCGCTGGAAGGATGCACCGGGTAAAGCTCGTCCGGGCTGTCACATCGGTGGAGTACCATCCGTGTACGGGCGTCCTTCACGGAAAAGCCAATATCGTCAAATTCAACAGTGATAGGATTCTCACGAGCAAGGCGACGAACAGAAACAATATTGGTAACTAAGTCGGGAGCAACAAGAACATTAGACATGTTAATAGGAGTAGAAGTGGAAGGAAACGACATATGACCGACATGTGTAATGGGTAGAGAGGAACCGTTACCAACGGTGATGCGAGTGGGAGTATGAACGGGAGTGGAAGACGTGAGGTTACCAGGATGAGCAGTCATGTGAGCGGTGGCGCTCGAGTCCATGTACCAGTCACCTATGCCACCATAGTTACTCTGTGACGGAGCCGAGTGCAGGCCAGCGAGGAGGGCCGGGTCCCACGGTGGCGGCACCTGGGGAGGGTAAAACCCTCCGTAGGCCGGCGCGGGAGCGGCGCCATAGGCGGACGCGGCACTATAGGCAGGCGCGGACGCGGCGCCGTAGCCGCTGTAGGGGGGCGGTGTTCTGCGCGGTGAAGAGCGCCTGGTGGCTCGCCGGACGAGGCCCAAGGATGCCCGGGGCGGGAGCCCGAGGGACCGACATCGAGTACGCGTGGACGACGCCCGTCCACGGGTTGGTGCTATAAGTTTGCGGTGGGGTGGCCTGCTACTGCTGCTGACGAGGTGCCCTCTCGTGCGTTTGTTGCTGCTGCTTGCGACCGCCCCCGCGGCAGTTGTCGCGGCGCCCGCCACCCGGCTGCTGCTGCTGGGGGGCAGCGGGAGGGGCGGGGGCGCGAGCGGTAGAGGGAAGAATCCAGGGGGCGC
>NC_057808.1:423389365-423396077 GCF_018294505.1 Triticum aestivum | reverse complement strand
CGGCGCAGGCTGGGCGGCCGGTGGTGGGGCGCCACATGAGGTGCCGGCGGCGAGGGCATGATGCTGCACAGCTTCTTGACCCCCTTCATCCGGCGCTTTTGGGGAAGGAGGGCTCCGGCATCAAGGTGAGGTTGGAGGCGGCATTGCGTAGTCCTCGTTGAGGCCGACGGTGAGCGTGCTGAGGAGGAGGTCGTCATCAACCTTGGCGCCGATGTCACGGAGCTCATCCGCCCACGTCTTCAGGCGGCGGCAGTACTCATCAGTGGACTGTTCATCCTGGTGACAGTCAAAAAATTCCTGCTGCAAAAAACGCGGCGCTGAAGCTTGTTGTTGGTGAAGAGGCCGTTGAGCTTGACCCACATGGCGCGGGCGTTGTCGCCATCGCTCACGACCGTGTGAGACAGGTCCTTGGAGATGGTGGTGAAGAACCATCGGATGAGCGTGACGTTGATCGCGGTCCACTCGGAGTCGTCCAGCATGGCGCGGGAGTCGACGGTGCCGTCAATGTGATCCACGAGGTTGTTCTCGCGTGAAAGATCGTGGATGTCGCCTAGAGGGGGGGGGGTGAATAGGCGTTTTAAAATAATTACGGTTTAGGCTTGAACAAATGCGGAATAAACCTAGCGGTTAATTTGACAAGCACAAAACCTACAACAACTAGGCTCACCTATGTGCACCAACGACTTATGCTAAGCAAGATAAACAACTAAGTGATAGCAAGATATATGACAAGAAACAATATGGCTATCACAAAGTAAAGTGCATAAGTAAAGGGTTCGGGTAAGAGATAACCGAGACACGCGGAGACGACGATGTATCCCGAAGTTCACACCCTTGCGGATGCTAATCTCCGTTTGGAGCGGTGTGGAGGCACAATGCTCCCCAAGAAGCCACTAGGGCCACCGTAATCTCCTCACGCCCTCGCACAATGCAAGATGCCGTGATTCCACTAAGGGACCCTTGAGGGCGGTCAGCGAACCCGTACAAATGGCAACCCTTGGGGGCGGTCACCGAACCCGTACACTTTGGCAACCCTTGGGGGCGGTCACCGGTACCCGTCAAATTGCTCGGGGCGATCTCCACAACCTAATTGGAGACCCCGACGCTTGCCCGAAGCTTTACACCACAATGATTGAGCTCCGAACACCACCAACCGTCTAGGGCGCCCAAGCACCCAAGAGGAACAAGCTCAAGGGCACCAAGCACCCAAGAGTAATAAGCTTCTCAACTTGTAACTTCCACGTATCACCATGGAGAACTCAAACCGATGCACCAAATGCAATGGCAAGGGCACACGGAGTGCCCAAGTCCTTCTCTCTCAAATCCCACCGAAGCAACTAATGCTAGGGAGGAAAATGAGAGGAAGAACAAGAAGGAGAACACCAAGAACTCCAAGATCTAGATCCAAGGGGTTCCCCTCACAAAGAGGAGAAAGTGATTGGTGGAAATGTGGATCTAGATCTCCTCTCTCTTTTCCCTCAAAAACTAGCAAGAATCCATGGAGGGATTGAGAGTTAGTAAGCTCGAAGAAGGTCAACAATGGGGGAAGAACACGAGCTCAAAGGATAAAGTTCAATGGGGAAGAAGACCCCCTTTTATAGAAGGGGAAAAATCCAACCGTTATGTGCTCAGCCCGCACACGAGCGGTACTACCGCTCCACGAGCGGTACTACCGCTCTGGCGGAAGAAGCAGGGAAAAGGAGCAACCAAACATGAACCTTGGGACGGTAGTACTGCTTATAAGCGGTACTACCGTGCACCCCAGCGGTACTACCGCTGGAGGAGCAGAACACGGGACCAAAAATGCAGTAGCGGTACTACCGCCCGACCGGAGCAGTACTACCGCTTACAGGCGGTACTACCGCCCATCGGGGCGGTACTACCGCTTATAGGCGGAACTGCCGTGCCTTACTGCCGTGCAACTACTGCAAAACTCGACACGAAAAATGCAAGACCCAAAATCGAGGCGGTACCAGCGCGGAACCGTAGCCGTACTACCGCTTATGGCCATAGGCGGTACTACCGCTTTGGACAGCGGTACTACCGCTTGGGGCGATAAGCGGTACTGCCGCTCTGGCCGCGGTACTACCGCAGGGAGAAAACCAGAACTGCCATAACTTCTTCATATGAGCTCCGAATTGAGCAAACTCAAGCTTGTTGGATTGAGGAAGACGAGTAGCATCAAAACTCAAGCTTGTTGGTTATAGTAAGAAGAGGCAGGGGAGGTATGCCAACAAATAGAGGAGTGAAACCTCCAACCGAGAAGAACCGGCATAACCTCCAACATCGAAAACATCATAGAAGATGCGAGTGAACTCCGTTTTCGATGAACTCGAGCTTGTCATCAAGATGACCATAAGCTCCAAAACTCACAAAGAGAAGAACCAAACAAGAACCAACAAAGATGATGCAAGGATGCAATGGTTTGAGCTCTCTATGAACGATACGATCAAGCTACTCATCGAGAGCCCCCCTTGATAGTACGGCAATCGATCCTATAACCCGGTCTCCCAACTACCATCATGAGACCGGTAAAATAGAAAACCTATCAAGAGCAAACCTTTGCCTTGCACATGGTCCACTTGAGCTAGATGATGACGATCTTGACTCCCTCAAGATGGACCACCTTTCTTGGTTGTGTTGGCTCGATGAAGTCTAGTTGATTTCTCCCCCATACTCCACTATGGGTGAGCCATTCTTCCGCACATCTTCACCAGTCCATTGTCACCACAATGGACGGCAAGCTTCAAGCATTTGATCTCGTCATGATGCTTCACTTGAACTTGCGCACCGCAACATCTTCACAAGTCCATTGTCGCCACAATGGACGGCAAGCTTCAAGCATTTGATCTCTTCATGATGCTTCACTTGAACTTGCACACCGCAACCTAACCCCACAAAGAACTCTCACGAAGATCATGGGTTAGTACACAAAGCGTAATCGACAATGCTTACCACACCATGGGATCGCTTGATCCCTCTCGGTACATCTTGTGCGCTTTGTGTGTTGATCAACTTGATTCACTCTTGACTTAGTCTTGATCAACCTTGACTCTTTCCAACTCTCTTCATTTGGATGATGTCTTGAAGGTAAACATGAATGATCACACAATCTTCTTCTTCAAGACATGCTTGCAATAAGTTCTACTCTCACATGACCAATCTTTGGATAATTCCTTAATAACACCTTGGTTACCACATAAACTCCTTGAAACCAACACATGGACTTCAAGAAATGCCTATGGACAAATCCTTCAAATATAACTCAAGGCAACCATTAGTCCATAGAGATTGTCATCAATTACCAAAACCAAACATGGGGGCACCGCATGTTCTTTCATCGCGGAAGAGCAAGGAAAAGTACGTCTTCCACGCGAAGTACGTGGAGTCGGTGGCATCAAGGACGACGGGGACGCGTTCGTGGATGTTGATGTCGCGGATTTCAGCAGGGTCCGGCCCGGCGAAGGGGTTGGAGATGGAGGAGGCGTTGCACGACATGGCGGCTAGGGTTGGGGGAGGGTGCGGCGCGGCGGTGGAGAGGCGGCGCGGCAGGGGAAGCGGCGCGGCAGGGGAGGGAAGGCGCGGCAGGGAGGGGAGGTGTGCGTGGGGGAGAGGGGAGCGGCGGCGGCGGCAACTGCAGATGGCGGCGACGACGGCGGCTATGTTAGGCGGAAGCGGGAGAGGATCGTGATGCTATCTGATACCATGTAGAGAATGATTTGATGTACCGATATCTCATTGACCGTGCACTAGGCGCGCGCGCGCACACACTATTCGTCACCCTGGATGAGAAATAGTTATTCTTCACCCACCTCTATTTTAACATCTGTGCACCGTAATTTTACGTTTTGTAAATTTTGTCTTATTTTAGACATAAAAAGAGAACGTAAGAAAACCTATATTCATCGTAAAAAATATTTTATGTTACCTAAAATTACAAATGTAAAAACATAGTATAAAATGTATATAAAATACAACTTTTGACCTATATTTTTTGTGTTACGCGAAATTTTATGCAGTAAATCAATATGAATGTAACTATGTGTATTTCAAATGTAATTTATTTATGAAATGATCGTAAGATTACTTCGGGTGAAGAATAACTTATTCTGTAACCCGGTTGATGAATAGTAACACTATATATATATTCGGGTGAAGAAAAACTATATATACATATAGGTACAAGGGGTGTGACTGGTGTCTTGTCTCCTAAGATACACGTACATACAAAGGGAGACAGACACTACAGATGCGGCGTACAAAACCTAGACCTATGTACATGTACACATGTTCAACAAAGAGGACGAGGAGGAGAATCAGCGATAGCGACGGCAGAAAACTCCCGAGGCCGAGGCAGGCCATGCTGGCGGAGGGTCGTGGTTCGGAGCGGAGTGGAGCGGGAAGTCCGGGGATCACTGTCACCGGGGGTGGCTCCTCCTCCGGTCCGTTCTTCTTTCTTTATAGGAGGGTCCGTGCTTGGCGGTCTTGGCCGCCGGATTGGCGAGGCGCGGGGGGCGTGCTGTGCAGGGCCGGCGAGTCCGCGGTGGCGAGGAAGGTCGACGGAGGGGACGCTTACTCATTGGATGGCGCTAGACTTCTCTGGTCTCGCCGTGGACTAGCTAGGTCGGTCAACCTACTTCTGCGTGTGTACACACTGGGTGGTTGCGGATGCAGGGCACGAGTGCCCATCAGAGCAGAGCAGCTCCATGCGGTGGGCAGAGATATCTCCAGCGAGACTTGACGAAATTGCAATGGAAGAAAAGTCTCGGTTAAGGAATCAAGAAATATGAAACACAATAAGCATACATATAAGTTCTGCATAATTAAAATGCACGCACTCTAAAAAATCACACCGGCGAGCAAAGAAGCTGTAGAATACCAAAGCTTATGCCTAAATGGAGAAAAATAATGAAATAAAAAGAAAATGAGCAACATTGGTCCTCGTTGAGCAACTTGACAGCCACGAGGATGATGCAAGTGCAAATGGTCCGGACATAAAAAGAAAAGGAGCAACATATAAGTCTCGCTCACTCTTTTCTTTCTGCTTTTCCAAAGGGAATGGCTTGCTGTGCGGGGCCGGCGAGTCCGCGGTGGCGAGGAAGGTCGACGGAGGGGAAGCTTCCTCATTGGATGGCGCTAGACTTCTCTGGTCTCGCCGTGGACTAGCTAGGTCGGTCAACCTGCTTCCCCGGCAGGGCCAATGCATCATCAATAAACCTCCACACAAGGACCTTTACAAAGCTTCTACGGAATCTTTCCATTAACTAACCTCTTCCCCCCTGATTTCAGTGGGATGGGCCCCACCTCATCCCCAACTTCCAATCCCAAGCCCCCGCATTGGCCAGTCCGTGATCCCGTGAAAAATTTCTCCGTGAACTTAGCATTGCTCGCCAATGCATAGCCCCCGGGTGATGGTCCATACGCCATGTAGGATCGAATGTGAGAAAAAGTAGGTTTGGATGGAGCAGCGGGATTCTCTGCAGGAGGCGGGTGCTTGAGGAGAAAAAGTATGGTCCGGTGCATAAAGGTGACAAAGTTGAAGTGAAGAGTAGGGATGCATGTGTTGTGAGAGTATATTTTCTATTCTTTGACGAGGCCCACTACTAGTAGCTTGCGTTGGGGGAGACAAAATCGATATATATGCCTCAAACTACTTTTTGGCATTGGGCATCTGTATCCATACGCCACCATTGTACATGCCCTTAGAGTAGAGCAAAAAAATGGTGAGGCAGAGATATCTCCAGCAAGACTTGACAAATTTGCAATGGAAGAATAGTGATCAACTCTAAGCAAAACTGCTGACGCCACAAAGCTGATGCAAGCGCAAATCGCCTGGACATAGATCATGCCACTGAAAACCATGCACGCACCAGACAAGTAACTAGTCACCAAGAGCCGTTTGTGGAACATCCGTCGACACGCGCGTGATGCAGATCACAACGTCATCGCCAAAATCTCACAGTGAAGACGCTCCAGCGATCCCCCGCTTCCGACACAAGTGTATGTCAGTGTTAAATCTAGGTTGGCCATTGGTCCCCCGGGCCACTGCCTCACAATGGACGCGATCTTCCGCCACCAGCACCATCGAGCAACCATGGTTCGAACATCCCCACCTCTACCACGCCACACCACAATGAGGGATCTCCACTCCTCGGCGTCACACATTGTCTTCATGCCTCATCCATCGAAGTCTGGTCGCCGAAGAGATAAGGAGGCAACGACTGCATTGCAAACCACCTACCAACCATGGGCCCCTCTAGGCAGTTCGTCTCGAAAATGATGCCTCCAAGAGGAGAAACGATGTCACCAATGGATCTAAAAAATAATACCAAGAGTTCCCCCTAGAGCACTCGGGCAGGGAGACACGAGCTATAGCGACGACACCCTCAACATGGCAACAACGCCCTTGGGAGGTATTAGTTCTAGTAATGTCGCTGCTCGCCAGCGACAATGACGCGTAGTTCCTCGACGAGTGTTGGAGCGTCACCATGCCTGAGTGCTACTTCCGACCTCGAAAGAATTGGATGAACGGTAAGGGGTGCTCAATTTTTCGGGCTATAGAAACATGTTGTTACTAAAGGCTCGAGTAAGTATGTACAGTCTATGTACCAACAGTGCTGGTATTTCTTTACAAGAAGCAAGAATATGGTTTATGTGCTTTACGAGTCTTTAACCGCTAGAATTGCTAGGTTTCATTCAGTTAGATTTTTTG
>NC_057808.1:423388556-423389121 GCF_018294505.1 Triticum aestivum | reverse complement strand
GTTCTTTGTGAACATTTTACACTATCCTTCATTTACAACGTGTTACAATGTGACCATGGATTAGTTAAATATATCTAAAACATATTGTCCAGTGTAGCTTGCGTTAGCGGTATGCATGGGTGCTTTAATACCATGGATTATTTTAATAATGATGTTTTTTGTCGACGTTGTACTGATAGAAGAGATGGCACGACCTCTTGTATCAGCGTTGCATGCATGGAATTTCATCAATCAGAAGTGCAATTCAAATTCTCATGAAAACTCTGATTATATGGTATTTGCCTCAATGAAGTTAATGACCAGTAGTTCCTTTCATTCATAAACAAATGGTTCCTCACATGACAGAGATGCGAGACATGATATATTAAAATGAGCGCATACCATTTGGATCTGGTCGACAGTAGAGCAACCACCATGCAAAAGGATGAGAAAAAGAAACCGCGGAGTTAGAGCCAATATTAAACTCATGGTAGAGCTAGCCGAGAACGTAGGAGGGTGTGAGGGGAATATACATGGGCAATTGACTGCATTTTCCTCAATCTCAGCCACTAAAACATTCCCTTTA
>NC_057808.1:423385007-423388200 GCF_018294505.1 Triticum aestivum | reverse complement strand
CCAGAAGGCACACCGGTGATTATGTACACTGGCGTCAACCAGAAGGCCAAGGAAGGGTACCACGAGGTTCAGAACATAGCTTTTCCAAAGATTTTCTACGCAATTGTCAGTTTTGATTCTCAATCATATGTTCTTTTCCGTCGTAAGTGATAACAAAATATTATGAATAGTTTTTCTTATTGATTAGTTAGTTTTCAAATATGAAAAGCCTCTTCTCTAGGACTGCATGTATTGTGAATTATCCTTATACATTTAGCTTGAATAACATTGATGAAATGTTTACTTGTGCATTTAACTAAAGTAAGAATATGACTTATATATTTTGCTCTAAACAATTACTACTATATATTTAGCTAAAGTTAGAATATTTACTTATATATTTATGATAAAGGTAGTACTGGGCTTTCTTTGTCTCATGATGATGAGCTCATTGTCTTTTCACTAGGGAAGAAAAATGATTTTTTTTAGAGAGAGGGAGAAAGGGAAGAAAAAGGATGAACTAGTGAGTTTGTGTGATTGATATAGAATGATAACTGACTCCATTCCATTAGGCTGAGAAAAGCAAGAATAATAGGCCTAGTATATAATGCTTATATCTCGCTTCTTACAAACACGAATGAAGTCACGCTCAGCTACAGGGGTCCAGTAAGTGGGCCAGCCAGCAACCCTTTTTTTTTGTAGGCGCTCGCAGTACATGTGTTTTTAGTTTTTCTCTTTTTTTAGAAACTTTTAGTTTTTCTCATGGGAGGCTTGTTGTCTAATGGACCGGACTAGTAGATCACTTTCTTTTCCTTATTGTGGGGCAGTAGCGGAGTGCGAACTTGTGCTACACGGACAATGGTGCCCCTTTTATGAAAAAAGAAGAAGTAAAAAACCATATGGAGAAGTTTTTAAAAAATCGAAAAAAATTATGTGGAAACTTGTATGTGGTCACTATGAATCCATGAAATTTTGTTTTGAAAAACTGTAATTTGTAAGATGTACAAAAAACGGCCCAATTTAAAATGCATATTTGTCTTTCTTTGTAGATTTCATGAACTTTTTTAGAAAATTCATTAACATATTTTTAACGTGTAACCATTTGTTAAATATCCCGAACATTCTTTTTGAATGACATGGACATTTTCAAAAACTGCGCTATTTTTTTTACATTTAATGAACATATTTTAAAATGTGTGAACAATTTTTCAATGTCACAAAACATAATTTTGGATAGTATGAACATTTTTAGATAATGAGCATTTTATAAAGCACTAGTAGAAAAATGGCCTAGTGTGAAGCACATTAGTACCGGTTTGTAACAAAACCGGCACTAATGTGTCCATTAGTGCCGGTTCGAATGGCTAGGCGGGCGGAGCTAATTATTACCGGTTCGTGGCGAACCGTTAGTACCGGTTCGTGCCACGAAACGGTACTAAAGAGGTTGTGGCACCTCGTGATCCGGCTGGGGCCCCCACCAGCACCTTTAGTACCGGTCTATGCCACAAACCGGTACTAGAGGTTTCTAGTTGATTCATACTGCAACGCTTTTTTAGTCCCACCATGCTCCGCTAACAGAGTTTTTACCACTTTAAATATGTTACTTCTCAAATTATCACGAGCACTTGGTCTTCATTGAACTCTATGTGTAGGATCTGTGGCCGCAATAGGAATCCTCACCGGTTCTTAAACCAACCGGTGAGGATTCCTATTGACAATTCAGATTCTACATAAAAAGATCATTGATGATCAATGTATTTTTGATGTGTTGCTCTGTAGGAGTAGCGCGTTTCGGTTGAAATGGTACTGATCAATGTATTTTTGATGTATATTTTTACATGTTTACACAATCTCTTTCGAAGTATCAGGGTTTCGGACGAAAACTCATCTGTTACAATGGCATTTCATTTAGTACCGGTTCTAAGGCTGGGGCTCCACGAGCACCTTTATTACCGGTTCGTGGCATGAACCGGTACTAGAGTTCTTTAGTTGATTCTTTCTGCAGCTGTTTTTTAGTCCCACCTCGCCAAGCGAGAGGCACTCGCAGCGGTTTATAAGCCCTGAGTGCAGAGACGATGAAGGAGAGACGCAATGCTCACCTGCACGTTGCTTAGCTTCAGGCCTTGAAATGGTGTAGACTGCACGGAGGTATGTGTAGTTTCTCAAGGCCTGAAGCTAAACAACGTGCAGGTGAGCATTGCGCCTCTCTTTTATTTTTAATAACTTATTACAACTCCGGACTTTTTTGTGTTCAGTATGCACGATTCAAGGCCATGTCATCAACTTTCAACCCTTTTTGACATCATTTTCTATTTTTCATTCATCAACCGTGCCATGAACCGGTACTAAAGAGGTTGTGGCACGCCGTGGTCCGGCTGGGGCCCCACCAGCATCTTTAGTACCGGTTTATACCACAAACCGGCACTAGAGGTTTTTAGTTGCAGCGGTTTTTTAGTCCCACCTCGCTCCGCTAACGGGGTTTTTACCACCTTAAATATGTTACTTCTCAAACTATCACAACCACTTGGTCTTCATTGAACTCTATGTGTAGAATTTGTGGCCACAATATGAGTTTTCTCCGGTTTCTAAACCGGTGAGGACTCATATTGTCAATTCAGATTGTACACAAAAAGATCATTGATGATCAATGTATTTTCGATGTATTTCTCTATAAAGAAATATAAGAGCATTTAGATCACTATTTTAGTAATCTAAATGCTCTTATATTTCTTGATAGAGGGGGTATATTTTTACATTTTTATGAACCGGTGCAAAAAAGTAGAGATGGTTATGGCAAAAACTGGATGCACTTCGTGTACAAACTAGACACTCTCTTTCGAAGTATCAGGGTTTCGAAGGAAAACTCATCTGTTACAAAGTCACTTCATTATTTTAATAACTTATTACAACTCCGGACTTTTTTGCGTCCATTATGCACCATTCAAAGCCACGCGGTCAACTTTCAACCCTTTCTGACATAATTTGATATTTTTGATGCATTTACTGATTTGTTTTGAGCTAAATGACCCTGAAATTGAAAAGCACTACAAATGAACTCTTAAAGGATTGAAAGTTGGCATGGTATCATCATTTCACCCACATGGCATGTGCAAAAAACTACTCAGAAATAAATAGAAGAAAATAAATAAAGCATAAAAGAAAAAAAACTATATAAAAAAACTACTCAGAAATAAATATAATAAAATAAATAAAG
>NC_057808.1:423384163-423384803 GCF_018294505.1 Triticum aestivum | reverse complement strand
AACTACTCAAAAATAAATAGAAGAAAATAAATAAAACAAAAAAGAAAAAACTATATAAAAAAACTACTCCGAAATAAATAGAAGAAAATAAATAAAGCAGAAAAGAAAAAACTATATAAAAAATAGTTGGGGCGCTGCCCAGTGGGCCTGCTAGGACTCGGGCGTGGAAATTCAGGCCCACAAGGGCCAGCAGGCTCACAGGGCAGCGCGCCATAGTTAGGCCCAGAAGCCTGCTTTACATAGGAGCTCGAAGGAGCAGCCACGGCTGGGTTTATAAACCAGTGAGGCTGCCCTTCGCCCGGCGAGGTGGGACTAAACTTTCTGTACCGTGGGATGGGAGCGCACCCACTTTAGTACCGGTTCGTGTCTCCAACCGGTACTAAAGGGAGGAGGGTCTTTAGTACCGGTTGCTGCCACGACCCGGTACTAAAGGGGTGCTCTTCCCGCCGCTTGGCCTGGCCAAAATAGGCCTTTAGTACCGGTTGGTGGCTCCAACCGGTACTAATGGCCTCTCCTATATATACAACACTTACGAAAATTTCAGTTGCCATCTGCTTCTTCGCCCCCGTCGCGCGCGCCCCGTCGCCGAGCCCGTCGCGCCCACCAGCCTGTCCCCGTCGCCGTCGTCGCCGCCCCCGTC
>NC_057808.1:423352748-423383372 GCF_018294505.1 Triticum aestivum | reverse complement strand
GCCGCGCGTCGGCAGCCTCACACACACAAGATTTTTTCTGTTTTTTGTTAATGATTTTTTTGTTTTTATTTTTTTATTTTTTATATATACTTTTAGTTTATATAAATGTTAGATTAATGTCAAATGTTAGATGAATTAGATAGAAATATATGTTAAATATTAATGTCAAATGTTAGATGAATATTAGAATTAGCTAGATATTAATGTTAGATGAGTTAGTTTTAATACTTTTATAGTTATAAATGAATTAGATATATTAATGTCAAATGTTAGACATATTAAATTTAATATATATAGAACTAGCTACTTTATTTTTAGTAAGAAAATTAATTGAACTAGTTTATTTTTAGTAAGTGCTTAGTTGAACTAGTTGAATTGAACTAGTTGAATTAATAGAACTAGCTAGTTGAATTAATATAGAACTAGCTAGCTAGTAATATAAGTGTTTATCAATTAATGTTTCAACTATGAACATAGAAAATATCGTCTGACGACGAAAACGATTTCATTATGTGCGAATACTGCGAAGACCAGCGCGGCCTGTGCGACAGAAATTTCCTTGTTGATGATAGGCGCTTCAGCATCAAGCTGGATGAGACCTTCGAAGTGGATATAGTAAGTCGCAACGACAAGTCTTCTTTCGTAATTAAGCATGACTTATGCTTCATTTGCTTTAACTTATAATTTTAAATTTTCACTATTCTACTAGCGTATCCCCTGCCATGCAAGAATTTTTGTCTTGGATAAGATAGGTTTCAATCCTAACAAAACTATGGAGGTAAAGAGAGTTTACTTGAAGACCGAGCATGGTTATACCTTCAACGTCAAATTATATAATGCAGACACCTACACCTATTTTGAATGCAAAACTTGGCAAGCACTATGCAAGGCTTATGCATTTGAGCCTGATATATTTATCACCTTTGATATTCGTCCCGAAGATGATATTGAAGGTAATAGAGACATTTGAGTCGATGTGCAGACGCCTCCAGTTCTACCATTATGTGGGTTTCTCAACCATATTTAAGTCTTTGATATTGTTTATTCAAAAATAGTTGACAACTAATTTCTATTGACAACTTATTTCCATTCAAGCAAACATGTCCGGCGCTTGGTAGACATGACTGTCCACTGTCCCGGGGCTGAACTAAACTGCGAGGAGATAAGTCTTTATGTTTTATGACTTGAGGATCTTGATGCTGTCAAAACAAATTATTTTCCTGAATTTGAAAATCTTAGTACTCAAAACGTGCGACCAATAGTGATCGTATTGAACTACGGTCACATCTATTTAGGAAAGATGGTAAGATTTTTACTATTTGTCCTCAGTGCATTTTTGTATACATTATTTTTCAAGCTAAACTTCATTGCTAAGTAATGTTACTATACGATGTTCTTCAACAGGGACTCCCGATGACAGTTGTGCCTCAGTGGATCGGTACTAAAGGTTACATGTCAATGGTTAGCTTACGGCCAAGATATCCTACAATGCACATGAGTGCATTCAGAATTTCTAAAAGCGAGGAATGCTTAATAGTGAAAGATTGGAGCAAAATTGTTAACGATCGCAGAGAAGTACTAGGGGGCAGCAATCAGAAGCGCAGCCCACGATTAGGAGACAGGTTCATCTGCATGCTCCAATATGATGAATCAGGAGAGCTATACATGTTCTATGCTATTTTACCTCAGAGAGAGCAGCAGGAGTGATTAGCTAGCTAGGTCATGCTCTTAGTACTTGTCCTCTCATGTCTGTGTTCTTCGTCCTGAACTTAATCTCAAAGAGTGATTTGCTTTTGTGGTCTTATGAACGCTTATAATCTCATGACAATGTTGAACTCGATGATATCTTTACTTCTGGTACAAGTGAATGTTTCTTTTTTAAGCTAGTGTTGGTGGTGATTAGATAGCGGTAATGACTATGATGATTAAATAGTGCTAATGACGACTATGATGATTTTTAGCTAGCTAGCTAGTATACTGTTGTTGGTGATGATATGATGCAAGAGTTTTATATTAATATGATGATGATAATGATGATGATGAGTTATTATATCATTTATGAAAGAAACCGCAGATTAGTTTCAACTGGATGGATCCTAGCTAACTGATCAAGTATATGCCATATCCATATTACTTGATCACCTCCATATTATTTGATCACTTAATAGGTGATCAAGTAATATGGATATAGCATATACTTGATCACTTAGCTAGCTAGGATCCATGCATCCAGTCGAAACTAATCTGCGGTACTTTCACCTAATGATTTAACAACTCATTATAATGTAAAAACAATCTCTAAATTAAATTGAAAACACAAAATTAAAGGAAAAATAAAAAATAAAACCAAACCCCCCCGAAACATTTAGTACCGGTTGGTGTTACCAACCGGTACTAATGGTCTCCCCGCACCCGGGTCTGGCTCGTGCCACGTGGTGGCACTTTAGTGCCGGTTCGTGCCGAACCGGTACTAAAGGAGGGGGGGACCTTTAGTCCCCACCCTTTAGTACCGGTTGCAGAACCGGCACTAAAGGCCCTTACGAACCAGTGCTAAATCCCGGTTCTGCACTAGTGAAGCATGATAAACATTTTTCATATACATATAAAAATTTAAAATACAAGCTATCATTTTTTAACTCAACATGTGAGCATTCTTTATATACACACTGAAATTTTGTAAACCTACGAAAAATATTTTTAAAATATAGGATGAACCATTTTTCTAATACACGGCAAACATTTTATGTAAAATAAGTATGTTCATATCGTGGGTTGGGCTCAACAAGGGGGTGCTCCAAGCGATGCCTATAAGCGATGTATAGACACGTTCTAATATTCCCTCAAAAAAAGAGACACGTTCTAATAACTTTCTAACGCTTTGAGCTTAGAACTATTTTTTCTTAGGATAATGATGTGAACCGGCCGACCGGCCTACTGCAGTGCAGGTCTCTCCTTCTATCACTCGCGTGCAGCTCGCATGTGTGCTGTGGCCGCACAAGCAGTTGTGTGCCTCATTCTTAGGGCAACTCCAACCGGACATATGTCATTGGACAACGTCCATTTGAATTTGCGTGGACAAAATGGTCCAACACGCCGATACAAACAGATTGATATTTGTTTTGCTGTCCGGTTCGATCAATTGTCAGTTCAAGTTTGGGCTTGATTTGCGTCCTTGCTGACACGCGGTGAATGCCCACGACGTCTTCCTTCCCCTGTCCCGTATGTCAGTGGCATACATGTCATTCTTCCCCTCCCCACCAACAGTTGCGAATCACAAATAAATTTCAAGTGTCGCGGAGTTTGTCAAGAAGAAAAATATGTATATTATAATTACGCAAGACCTCACAAGAGTACTAGATATATATTACTTTATTTTTATAATTTTTTGCGAGAAGATGTATATTACTTTATGTTAAGCAAATACTACCCAAATCCCAAAGTTATGTATTGGTGCTCAATAACCTCACTAGATGAAGATTACATGAATGACTGATCACCAATTTATCATCTATATTAAAAAGATAGACATAAAAGTGATCTAATATAACATTGAAAGGATAGATAAATCATAAATTAGTAACTAGTACTCCCTCCGCAAACTAATATAAGAGCGTTTAGAATACTAAAATAGTGATCTAAACGCTCTTATATTAGTTTACAAAGGAAGTAGGATATAATCATATAAAGCACAATATCCAGGTGAAAATAGTTAAAAAAAACAAACATACCTATAATGAAGCTTTAATTTCAATCTTCCATTATGTAGACCTTTTTTTTTGCGGGTGACCATTATGTAGACCGTTGCAAGACATTCTTCTATGTTTGTTTTGAAATTCTTTCTTAGTTTCAGCAAAGGATCAATTTCTTTAAATATCCCTCTCTCGATGTATACCAAAATACTCTTTAAATCTGTACAACAAAATTACAAGAGAAATTAATTGATTAGTCTTTCAATACTCAAGAGCACTAGAATAAGATATCGCATAAGTACATATACATGATTGGATCTATAAAACTGAAGAAAGTAAAACATGCGTATACGAACAGTAACCATCTGCTCACCCTCGTAGCATCGCCTAGTCGTCGTCGCGGTGCAACCTCGCCGCCTCGCCTCGCTGGTCGTCGGTTGGCACCCACCGCTGGCTGCTACCGCCATGCCGTGCCTAGTGCCCTATTGCCTTGCCGGCTCCTGGCTGCCGCCAGACCGCGACGCACCATCAGGATTCAGAGACGAAGACAAGCGATCGAAAGGGTTCGGGCGTTTGGCCGTAAACGTAATCCTTAATCAGTTTTACTAATAACAAACAACGAGTACGGCCCATCAACGATCGCAACTAGGCCCAGCAGAGGCACGGTTCAGCGTGGGTTACTAGCAATGGAATTCCTTTTGTCCTTGTAAATATTGTGACGGTTGAATAAAAGTTTCGCGAGGTTGTCTCAAAAAAATAAATTAATTTTTAGGTATGGCGATTGCCAAACCTCGCCATATTGTTGCCTTCGCCCCTGCCCACCAACACCCCAGTCTCTTCGTCATTGCCACCACCACCTAGCTTTCTGCCTCTTCGCCACCGGCCCAGTCCCGGCCACGGCATCCACTGGCGGCGGGCCCCACCGCCGCCGCGTCCACTAAAGCCCACTGTCGGCATTGTGGACAATTCTTGTCGTCGACGGAGTAGTACAAGGCCCACCTACCCTAGGTCGTCGGCAGCCCTCGGCATACCGCCGCTACCTCCACGGTCACCGCCGGAAGACGTGGGGTTCGACAGCCCTGTTGCCAGAACGGGCCAAGCATGGGGCCGTTCACCAGCCGCGACTAATCTACACCCACATCGCCTCGCGCAAGATGTTCGGAAGTTTGCCCGGCCCAGCCGAGGCTCGTCCACGCCTACCGCTGTCTAGTGAGGTACTAATTCATCACGCCGAAGGATCATGGCAGATAGCTCAGATGAGTTTTTTTTCCAATAACATAATATGTTCATCATCGTCTGATAATGATGATGTTGTGGTTGCTAGTGTCATCGTCAATGAACACATTTCGAGGCAGCAAACATTGTGTAGGGAATCAATCCCGGGCCATGCTCCTGGATTGAATCGTAACAGAGAAAACAGTAATGTCCTACTCTACAAGGATTATTTCGATCTCACAAAACCACTATTCTCTGCCAAGGTTTTTTGGCGACTCTTCAGGATGGCGTGACCATTGTTCAACTATATTCAGGAGGGAATGATGAGGTATGATGATTACAAATTCCTATGCAAGTATGATGCCTTTGAAAAGATTGGCTTCCCCTCTTATTAGAAAAGTACTCCGGCTGTTCGGATGCTTGCATATAGAGTTCCCGATGATCTTGTTGATGAGTACGAACGGATGAGTGAGTCCACATTCCTTGAGTCATTGTACATGTTCTGTTAAACCGTGGTTAAAGTGTTTGGCCCCAAGTACTTGAGAGAACAAAATGCTGCGGATGCAACCCGGTTTTTGGCGATCAATGAATCGAGAGGTTTTCTGGGAATACTTGGAAGCATGGATTATGTTGGGGATATGACTACTAGATATGACCCACCTAGAAGGGGCCGGGTCATGCCATTGGCGACTTAAAGATGAAGAGGCCCGTTAAGGGTCCAAGAGGATATGAAGATGGCGGTTCAAGAGGCAAGCTTATTGAAGGCCCAAGACCCAGAGGCGACTTGAGGCCCAAAGGGACGAGTCGCCATATGTTTAACTTGTACTGTAAGACAAGCTTAGTTAGAAACTGAGCCGGTCACGTTTGTGTGAGCCGGCCGGGACTCTGTAAACCGTCGGGCATCACCTGTATATAAAGGGGTAACCCGGCGGCGGCTTAACTCAAGTAACAATCAATCGAGAGCTAGATTAAGCGTATTCGCTCCCTGGTAATCGAAACCCAAGCAATACAACCTAAAGCAGGAGTAGACTTTTACCTCATTGAGAGGGGCCGAACCTGGGTAAACTCTCTGTGTCCTTTGTCACGTTTAACCACTTCAAGCTAACCTAGTTGCGATGGCTCTACACCTAAGTCCTTTTACTAGGGCATCTGCCGTGTTAAGTCCACGACAGTTGGCACCCACCGTGGGGCCAGTGCACGGTGGTTTCGAGTTCTTGAAGGGCAACTTCGCTGTGATCAAGGGATACGCCGTCGGCCGGATGTCTAAGAGACGCCGCGGCAAGCTCTACATCGACGACGCTGGCTGGGGCCCCGAGGCCGGCCCAATCGAGTACGGGTACCGGGTCCCCTTCGGCGGAATCCACGTCTTCATCGGCAAGATCGGCAAGTTGAAACCTGAGCTGGACACCTGCACCGACATCGTCGAGACGGCTCAGCGTGCACGACCCACCAAGGTTCAAACCACCGTGAAGCACGCTTTTGTTGGTTTCATCCACGGGGCGGATCTCGAGGAGGGATCTGTATCCGGTGGAGAGACGACCATCTACTCTTTTTGCTAGCCTTCATTTTGCACCAAGTATGATCTCTACTTGTGCATCCAAAATCCTTTAAACCAGTTTTGCCACATGAGTCCAGTATATCTATCTATATGCGATATTCTTTTGCCGTTCTAAGCAAATTTGCATGTGCCATCTCTAATTTTCAAAATAAACTTCTCTTTTGTGTGTTTGTTTCGCTCGCGGAACGGTAACGGGTGGCTAATATTTTCCATGCTGGATGTGTTATTCTCACGATGAGTGTTTATTCACTTGTCATTGCACGAGAGTAAGGCAAAGGTTTTAGGGATGCCGAGTCCCGAAATACAAAAATGAATTTATTTTATGTTGCCGAATAATAAATTTCTTGGAAAGTGTTGGTATGGAAGGCACCTGTGGATACGGCTAGCCGTGGAAAGTGAAAGTATGGTGGAAAGAAAAGGAATAAACTTTATTTTCTGTTTGGGAACCGCCTATGGCATATCTAGCATGGAAAGTGTTCGGAACGCTGCGTCGTTTTCGTTGGTGGGATGGATACACCTCCCAAAATGTTTTTATCTCTATTTTTCGATTTGAGCTCTGGCACCTCTACAAATCCCTACTTCCCTCTGCGAAGGGCCTTTTTCTTTTACTTTATGCAATTTTTAATTTGAGTCTCCATCTTCTCTTACAAAAGCACCAACTAGGAGGCAATATGATCGTGAGTAAGTATTGGGTGTAGCTAATATGCGAGTGTGTTTCATGAATGGATCAATGTTTGAGCATGATGGGCTAGGGATAACTTATTTTAGCATTGATATTTTGAAAGACATGGTTGCTTGTTGATATGCTTGAGTATCTAAGTTATTATGTCAAAACTAGACTATTGCTTTGAATCACATAAAAGTCCAAATGTCCATGCTATAAAGAAAAGAATATGATGTGACTTGATGAACAGCACTCCACATCAAAAATTCTATTTTTATCACTTACCTACTCGAGGACGAGCAGGAGTTAAGCTTGAGGAAGCTGATACGTCTCCAACGTATCTATAATTTTTGATTGTTCCATGCTGTTTTATTATCAATCTTGCATGTTTTATAATCATTTTATGTCATTTTTGGTACTAACCATAGTGCCAAGTGCCAGTTGCTGTTTTTTCTATGTTTTTTACATCGCAGGAAATCAATATCGAACGGAGTCCAAACTGCCCCGAAACTTTACGGACATTTTTATGGTCCAGAAGGAAGAAGATGGGCCCTGGTTGCACCTGGGTGGAGTCCCGAGGAGGGGACAACCCACCAGGGCGCGCCAGGAGGCCCAGGCGCGCTCTCGTGGGTTGTGCCCACCTCGGGTGTCCCCGGACCGCCTCTTTGCTCTATAAATACCCCAAAAATACCAGAACCCTAGGGGAGTCGACGAAATATTTATCCAGCCGCCGCAGAGTCCAGAACCACCAGATCCAATCTAGACACCATCACGGAGGGGTTCACCACTTCCATTGGTGCCTCTCCGATGATGTGTGGGTAGTTCTTTGTAGACCTTCGGGTCTGTAGTTAGTAGCTAGATGGCTTCCTCTCTCTCTCTTGATTCTCATTACAATGGTCTCTTGGAGATCCATATGATGTAAGTCCTTTTGCGGTGTGTTTGTTGGGATCTGATGAACTTCGAGTTTATGATCAGTCATATATTTCTATATCCATGAAAGTTATTTGAGTTTCTTTGTTCTCTTATATGCGTGATCTCTTATAGCTTCATATTTCTTCTCCGATATTTGGGTTTTGTTGAGGATATAACCATTAGAGTCACCCGCCCAGGAGGGGCCGGGTTACTCATAAGGATCATCACGTGAAGCCCAGTACCAAGCTTGAGGATGGCGGATCAATAATGGGCTTAAGACCCGGAGGCGGCTTAAGGCCCGTAGTGATAAACCGCCGTTATGGCAAGACTTGTAATGTAAGGCAAGAGTAGTTAAGAGTCCAAGCCGGATACTGTTATAAGCCGGCCGGGACTCTGAGAGCCGCTGGGCGTCAACCTCTCTATATAAAGGGACGACCCGACGGCGGTTCAGGACGAGAGACAACAGATAGATAGCCAGGCATAGCGATTAAGCTCCCTGGTCATCGAAACCCTAAGTAATACCACCTCAACGGACGTAGGCTTTTACCTTCACCGTAAGGGGTCGAACCAGTATAATCCTCGTGTTCCTTGTCCCGCTTAACCCCTTTAAGCTTCCTAGCTGCGATGGCTCCATGACTAAGTCCTTGCACGAGGACATCTGCCGTGACAATTCCACGACAGTTGGCGCCCACCGTGGGGCCAGCGCACGGTGGATTTGAGTTCTTGAAGGGCAGCTTCGAAGGGCTCAAGGGATACGCTGTGGGCCGGATGACCAAGAGTCGTCGCGGCAAGCTTTACATCGACGATGCAAACTGGGGCCCCGACGCCGGCTCAATTGAGTACGGGTACCGGGTCCCCTTCGGCAGAATCCATGTCTTTATTGGCAAGATTGGTGAGCCAGGCCCTGAGCCGGACTTCTGCGCCGATCTCATCGAGACGGCTCAACGTGCACGACCCGCCCAGACTTTGCTTGCCTTGAAGCGTGCTTTCGTGGGATGCGTCCATGCAGGGCTCTCTGAAGGATCTGGATCTGGTGATGAGACGGTCGCTCGCTCTGACGGCGAGTCATCCACAGAGGAGACCGATTCGTTATACCAACTTCAAGATGGCAGGCTCAGGGGTTGTTCCGATGGCGACAGTATTCCGGACCCCTTTGAGCCGCCGAGCCGGGTTGGAATCTTCATGGCTGGCGCACAACCTGTTCAAAACCCCACCGCCGGGGCAGGAAGCCCTGTGCCCTCGCCGGCTCAGGTGCTGATGGATCTCACAGACAGGATGACGGTCCTGTTAACCGCTACGGTCGCCCCGGCGGATCAAGCTCAGCATGACGCGGAGGTGGCACAGTTAAAGCTCGATCTAGCAAAAGCCAAGGAGGATTTGGCGGCGGAAGGGATCATGATGGCTGCAGAGAGGGCGGCTCTCGACGCCCAGACTCAGCTGATTCAAGCGCAGTCTTTCCGGCTCACGATGGATCAGAATGCGTGCAATGAGATCATGAGAAGGAGGCATCAAAAGGCTCAATCTCGACTCCCCCCGGTTTACGATCCTCGAAACCTCTTCAACACACCTGGTGCAGGGCCCAGTAACCCGCCAGAGATCACAGCACCCGGGGCTGGAACGCCAATTCAGCCCCAAGTGATGGGGCCTCCCCGGGTGAATACTATTTCGCCTCAGTACGTGCCAATACCACCGGGTCATTATGCAAACCCGTTGGAAAACATGGTCGCCGCAGCGGCGCGACTGGCCGCTCTCCCAATCGAGGGTGACTCACCGACGGCGGTTGAAACCCGCTGGGTCAGAGAACTCCTTCAAACGGCTCTAGCGCAACAGGAGGCATATTCTTATAGCCGGGACATGATTCATTCAACCCCTCGTCTAGGCCGGAGCCCGAGTTATAGCAGGCACATGGTCTCAGCGACCGGTTCAAGCAATGTCCGGCACCGTGACTTGCCTCCTGGCCACGGCCCGGTTCATAATGGAGCCTTTAACGCGGTGGACCAAGACAGAGCATGGCAAGAGGCGGAGCAGGCGGCTTAGTTGACGGCTTACCAGCCACTCCCGGCTTATCCAACGGCTTCCATCGACGTGGGTATACCTACGAGGACTGGAGGTGTTCCTTGTCCGGTGCCGACTCTCCGTAATGAACGTCTGCCCAAGGATTTCAAGGGGCCTAGGAAGGTACCTAATTACACGGCTGATTTACAGCCCGGAGCATGGATTGAGAGTTACGAGATGGCTATGGAGTTGCTGGAGGTCAGTGAAGCAGCAATGGCCAAGTACTTCACCATGATGTTAGATGGGACTGCCCGCACTTGGTTGAAAGGACTGCCGCCTAACTCTATCGGGTCTTGGGCTGAGTTAAAAGCCCGGTTCATCCAAAACTTCAAAGATACCTGTAGGCAGTCTATGTCAATTGTGGATTTGACTAACTGTAAGCAGCAGGAGGGTGAGTCTACAACCCATTGGGTTCGCCGGGTCAAGGAGATAATACATTCATCTGATAAGATGGATGCCGGCTCTGCAGTCTTAATGTTAGAGCAGAATTGTCATTTTACGCCCCTGAAGATGAAGCTCGGGCTGCTCAAGCGCGATTGCAATGATATGGGTACGCTGATGGCGGCTCTGGTCAAGTACGCCGACTCTGATAGTACCAAGGATCCCGCGTCGGATGATGAAAGGATAGGGAAGGGAAAACGGAATGGCAATGGCAAGAGCCCCCAGCATAACCCGGCGAACCAGGGAGGTAACAAGCGTAAAGCTGATGGCAGTATGGAGTTTGTGGCCAACACCAGTTCACAGGGTAATAACCACCGGCGTAAGGGGAGACCACCTCCCCGTGCCGGCGGGTTAGGCCCGACGCTTGAGCAGTTGTTGAATGAGCCTTGTCCAAGGCATGGCTCTAGGGAAAAGCCGGCCACTCATCTATGGAAGGACTGCGCAATCATGAAGGCCTTTAAAAATTCCAATGCTTTCAATGGCAACAGCGGCCCGGGCGGCGGCTCAGGCGCCAACGGTTTTCATGGCCCGGGCGGCGGTTCAAATTCCAATTCTCAGAATGTTCAAGGGGGCTTTAATCAGCAGTCCGGCCAGGGTCATCAGCAGTAGCAGCAGGGGGGATACCAGACCAATCCAAAGCAGCTCAATGGCGGGCAGTATCATGTGTTTACTACCAGTCTGTGCAAGCGAGAGCAGAAGCTCCATAAAAGGGCTGTGCATGCTGTTGAGCCGGCAGTTCCAGGCTATTTAAGATGGTCTGAGCAGCCTATTGTGTGGAGTAGGGAAGATCATCCTCCCCGGGTTGATAATCCGGGTCACCTGGCCTTGGTAGTGGCTCCTCAGGTTGGGGGATATAAATTCACTAAAGTGCTCATGGACGGAGGCAGCAGCATCAACATCCTCTATTATGAGACCTTCCGTCGTATGGGTTTAACCGATAAAAATCTCAGCCAGTCCAATACTGTTTCCATGGCGTGGTGCTCGGTAAGTCGGCGTATCCAGTCGGTAAGATTGAGCTGGAAGTGGCCTTTGGAGATGAGTACAATTACATGGCGGAAAAACTAACCTTTGAGGTGGTTAAGATAAGAAGTCCGTATCATGCTTTATTTGGGCGGCCGGCTTACGCCAAGTTCATGGCACAGCCATGTTACGTGTATTTGCAGCTCAAGATGCCGGGTCACAATGGGACCATTACGGTTCATGGCAGCAGAAAGATAGCCTTGGAGTGTGAGGAAGGTGACGCTGCTTATGCTGAATCTGTTTGTGCAACAGAGGAGTTGAAGTTTTACAAGGACAATGTTGACCCGACAGATATGACGTCTTTGAAGAAGCCAACCACGGAGCATGAGCCGGCAATGAAATTTAAGTCAGGTGATGAGACTAAACTTGTTGACTTTGTTCCAGGTGACGCATCTCAGCAGTTCAGCATCAGTGCCAATCTGGATACGAAATAGGAAGGCGCGCTCATCGAGTTCATCCGTGAGAACAAGGACATTTTTGCATGGAAACCTTCTGACATGCCAGGTGTACCTAGAGAACTCGCTGAGCACACTCTCAATATTGATCCGAAATTTAAGCCGGTCAGGCAATTCCTTCGGCGGTTTAATGAGGAGAGGCGGAAAGCCATTGGTGAGGAGGTAGCCCGGCTCTTGGCGGCTGGGTTTATTGTTGAAGTTTTTCATCCAGAATGGTTAGCTAACCTGGTGCTCGTGCTCAAGAAGAACGGAACCTGGTGGATGTGTGTGGACTACACGGATTTAAACAAAGCTTGTCCGGCTGATCCTTTTGCTCTCCCCCGTATTGATCAAATTATTGATGCTACGGCGGGTTGTGAGCGCTTAAGTTTTTTGGATGCTTATTCTGGATACCATCAGATTAAAATGGCAGTTAAGGACCAGGAGAAGACGGCATTCATCACTCCCTTTGGAGCCTTCTGTTATGTGTCTATGCCTTTTGGGCTTAAGAGTGCGCAGGCGACTTACCAGCGTTGTGTGCAGAATTGTCTTCATAACCAGATTGGGCGCAATGTTCATGCCTATGTGGATGGTATCGTGGTTAAATCCAGGGAGAAGGAGACCCTGGTAGATGATCTTAGAGAGACCTTTGATAATCTCCGGGTTTACAAGATGATGCTTAACCCAGCCAAGTGTGTTTTTGGTGTTCCCGCAGGCAAGCTCTTGGGTTTTCTGGTTTCTCACAGAGGCATTGAAGCTAACCCGAAAAAGATCAAGGCGATCACCTCTCTGGCTAAGCCGGCGTGCATAAATGACGTCCAGCGTCTGGCGGGCCGCATCGCTGCTTTGAGCCGGTTTATAAGCCGTTTGGGTGAAAAGGCCATGCCACTGTACCAGTTGATGAAGAAAACAGATGACTTTATCTGGAATGATGCTGCTAATGCTGCTTTTGAGGATCTGAAGAGACAGCTGGCTGAGCCTCCAGTCCTTGCTGCTCCTGTTGACAAGGAGCCCTTATTGCTGTATGTAGCCGCTAACGCATGGGCCGTCAGTGTGGCTGTGGTGCTGGAGCGTAAGGAAGAAGGTAAGGAGTATCCGGTTCAGCGGCCGGTTTACTACGTCAGCGAGGTACTCATTGAGTCCAAACAACGGTATCCACATTGGCAGAAGCTTGTTTATGGGGTATTCATGGCAAGCCGGAAGCTTAAGCATTATTTCCAGGGTCATCCTATCACTGTGGTTAGTTCTGCTCCCCTAGGAGATATCATCCAAAACAGAGAAGCCACAGGAAGAGTGGCTAAATGGGCCATAGAGCTTGGGCCTCATGGTCTAAAATACGTGCCACGCACTGCTATCAAATCTCAAGCATTGGTGGATTTCATCAACGATTGGACAGAGCTGCAGGTGCCTGAAGAGAAACCGGATAATACATACTGGACTATTCACTTCGACGGGTCTAGGCAATTGGAGGGCTCGGGGGCTGGAGTTGTATTAGCTTCCCCTCGAGGTGACAAGTTTTGCTATGTGCTACGGTTGATGTTTCCCTGTACTAACAATGCAGCTGAGTACGAGGCCTTGCTCCATGGTCTTCGGATGGCTAAGGAGATGAGCTTGAGCCGGGTAAGGTGCTTTGGTGACTCATATTTAGTGGCCCAACAAGTGTCAGGCAAGTGGGATTCCAAGGACCCTCTCATGGCGGCTTATCGCCGCGAAGTTGATGCCATTGCTGGACATTTTCAGGGTTACCAAGTAGAGCACATCGATCGCAGGAAGAACGAGGCGGCTGATGCTTTAAGCCGGCTGGGCTCTCAGCGAAAGCCGGTGCCACCTAATACTTTCTTGGACATTTTGCATAACCCTTCTGTTAAGTTGCCTAACGAGGAAGACTTGGCTGTTCCTGACCCGGAGGCACAGTTGGTGGTGGCTCTCCACATTACCCCAGACTGGACAGTACCATACTTGGCTTACATGACCCGGGGAGAATTGCCTGAGGATGAAACTTTGGCCAAACAAATAACCCGGCGGTCTAAGTCAATGATAATTATCAATGGTGAGCTGCATCGTCGCAGTGTCACTAGAACTTTCCAGCGTTGTGTTTCCCCTGAGGAAGGTCAAGAAATTTTACGTGAAATTCACGAGGGGGATTGTGGCCATCATGCCGGCTCAAAGTCCCTTGTGGCCAAGGCTTTTCGTCATGGTTTTTATTGGCTGACGGCTCATGCTGATGCAAAGGATTTGGTCAGTAAATGTGACGGTTGCCAGAGGTTCTCGCGACGGGCTCATGTGCCGGCTCAAGAATTGAGGATGATTCCAATCACTTGGCCATTTGCGGTCTGGGGGCTTGATATGGTTGGGCCTTTTAAAAGATCCAAGGATAAGAAGACCCACCTCTTGGTGGCGGTCGACAAGTTTACAAAGTGGGTTGAAGTAGAGCCAGTTAGTAAGTGTGACGCAGCCACAGCGGTTCAGTTCATGAAGAGGGTGATATTTCGCTTTGGTTTTCCACACAGCATTATAACTGACAATGGTACCAATCTGTCTAAAGGTGCCATGGAGGAGTTTTGTCAACGAGAGCATATTCGGCTTGATGTTTCATCAGTGGCTCACCCTCAATCCAATGGTCAAGCTGAGCGAGCCAATCAGGAAATCTTGAAAGGCATCAAGCCCCGGCTTTTGGTCCCTTTGCAGCGGACGCCGGGTTGTTGGGTGGAGGAGTTACCCTACGTGTTATGGAGCATCAATAATACTCCTAACAGGTCTACGGGTTACACGCCTTTCTTCATGGTTTATGGAGCGGAGGCGGTCCTCCCTAGCGACATCCGTCATGACTCGCCTCGAGTGGCGGCTTATGTTGAGGCGGATAATGAGCGGGCGCGCCAAGATGCTCTTGACTTGTTGGATGAACAGCGTGATGTGGCAGCGGCTCGCTCGGCGATTTACCAACAAGACCTGCGCCGCTATCACAGCCGCCGGGTTAAGTCCAGAGTCTTCCAGGAAGGTGATCTGGTGCTCCGGCTCATCCAAGATCAAACAGATGCACACAAGTTATCCCCGCCTTGGGAAGGGCCCTTTGTGGTCAGCAAGAACTTGCACAACGGGTCATACTACCTTATCGATGTTCGGGAGCACAAAGATTCACGTAAGTCGGAGGAAGAGACCCGTCGGCCGTGGAACATAGCTAAGCTTCGGCCTTATTACACTTAAGCCATCGGCTCTCATAATGTACATATTTCTATAGCCATGTATATATTATGATAAATAATAAAGCAGGACCACTGTCCTTTTCTCCTCCAAAGGCAATGTGTTATTTCTATTACAACATTACATGGTCACTTGGAGGTGGACCCGGCTTATGATCCTATTCGAATCTAGCCGTTAACAATATGATCATTTGGGGGCTTCCTGTTCAAACATAGGTCGTATTCGAACCAAAGAGAACATAGCTGTCGATACCCACTTGATTGGCGAATTGCCGAGCTCATTGGGGAGTTTTTCTTGATCATATTTGAATCATAGCTCAACCCCCTTTGGGAACCGACATGGATCGTATTCGAATCAGCGTCGTTAAACAATTCTCAAGGTCATTTGGGGGCTTCCTGTTCAAACATAGGTCGTATTCGAACCAAAGAGAACATAGCTGTCGGTACCCTCTTGATCGGCAACGCCAAAGCCACCGGGGGCTTATGATCGCATTCGAATCTTTGCTTAACCCCTTTGGGACGGTTCTCTGGTCGTATTCGAACCAGAAGCCCCTAAGTTTTGATTTTTTGGTTTGCAACAAGTTCTTTTGATCATATCAACAGTGTGCAAGGGCGGTTCTTACTCCGCCGGTTTAACTTTGCTTAACAATGATGATAGCACACAATAAGCATTATCGATGCTGGTGAACCGGAGTTGAGTTCTCAACCTCATTATTTGGGTTACATAAACCGGAGGTATATTTGAAGGCTTGCAAGTATGCTATTATGGTTACCTCGAGGATGTAATTGAGAGCCGGTCTTTGATGACTTCGGTTCATAGTCCGGGTTATATGTAAAATATATGACTCTCAGTGCGGTAAGCCGCCCAGAGACTTGTGATTTGTTTTCTATGCAGGACAATTAAAGACAGCTCTTTAACTTAAGAAAGGGAGATGATCGAACATAACCCGGAGGAATATAAAGGAGCAGCTTCAACGGAGTTCAGCATCCTACACGTGCACGATGGCACAACAAAATTAAGTGTTTGTCCTACTCTATTACAGGACTCCCCGAGTCCAAAAGGTGAGGCATTGTTTTAAGGTGTAATCATGAGCCGCCTAAGAAATCAAGATGCTTGTTGGGCTGAAGTTCCCGGCTCATCCCTCTCCGCTCCTCCGGCTGTTCCCATGACCTGGAAGGTTGATGATTTCCAGTCAATGCCGCTCAAAGCTTCAAATTGAGCCTCATCATCAATTAACCCGGCCGGGTCAACTTCTGGGGCGAAGGTATGCTTACGAGTCGGCGGGATCAGGCTGACTGCTTCATAGCGTGGAGTTGGGATCGTCTGATTCTCCGCGTCATAGCCTGGCTGATACTTGGTAAGGTCGGTGTCATTCCCAATCAAGGTGGCCACCGGGCGCACGCTCTTCACACAGGCGGCGAAGTCTTTCTGGTCAAAGGGGGTACCGTCTTCCTTCAGGCTGGGGTATCCAAGAGCGATGTCGGCCGGGTCTAGCTCCGGTAGAAACACCTTGCCCGGCTCAGAGCAGCTATAGCTCCGGCTCTTGCAGACGCCCGTCTCAGCTCTTGGAAGCGTTGAGGAAGTACGGCAAGCCGCCTGAGTACGTCTGCCAGGTGAGTGGGAACCTCATTGGACAGAGCCACAACGGCTAAGGCACGTTGTGACCCGGTGTAGAGTTGCTCCACCAAGGTATAAACAGCCTTCAGCTTGGTCAGCACATTTTGATTAAGATTGGAGCTTCTGGGACCTGCATAATAACATCAGGTGAGCTGATGGCAATGGTGGGACTTATGAGACATGAAGAATGTAAACTTGTTAAAAGCTTGCAGAATGACTTACCGAAGATTGCGGAGACCATCTGTGACACATGGCGTTTTAAGCCGGAGAGTTCGGCGGTTCTTTCAGTTAGAGCAGCCTCCGCTTGTTCGGCCCGGCTGAGCAAGGCAGTCTTCTCCTCGGCCCAAGTCTTTCTTTCTGTTTCAAATTTCTTCTTCAGTTTTTCTTGTGCAGCAACACTGAACTCAAATTTGGCATTGGCCTTCTGGGTCTCAGTTTCCTGAGTCTTCAGGCGGTTCTTCAGCTCAGAGATTTCCGATTCAAATTTCTTGCAAACAGCTTGTACAGATTCCGGGTTACAGTTTGAGTGATTATCATACAACATTAAAGTCCCAAGCACTTTGCAAGCAAAGACACTTGGCACTTGGGGGCTAATGTATGCTGAAAGATTCCATTTATAGTGCCGGTTCATGAAGGTAAGCCGGAATTAAGTCTACAACATATTCTATCATAAGTAATAGACTTGGGGGCTAGCATGGTAAGGATGACTATGGAGTAAGCAAGAGAGTTGTACCTCAGATCTTTGCTGTATCTGCTTCACCATGTCAATCTCCAGGTCCCGGCTGTTGTGCACTTGACTAATATAACCAGAAACAATGTCTCAAATGCTCAAGTTAGCATAGTTAGTGATATCCAGTCTGGCCCTGCGGCGCTCCAGTAGTTCTGCTTTAGCAGAGCATCTGGCCAGCACAGTGGATCTTCCCGGCTCAACATATTCGGTCCGGGTAATCACCACATCGGTCATCGGCCGGTTGAGCTGAGCTGGGGATCACCAGGTTGTCAGAACTCTCCGTGGCTTGTTGTTCAGTTGGAGCCGTGGTGTCTGGTGCAGACGGCGGCTCAGAAGCAGAAGTGTTGGGTTCAGTCAAGACCGGTTCTTCGACCGGGTGACTTTTCTTTGCCCTCTTGCTGAGCTTTGCTTGTGCGCTGAAAGTCAAAAGGTTAGTGCGAAAACATGAATAAGATAAGCATAAAATAAGATGATCGTCATTACCCGGGTGCAG
Organism: Triticum aestivum; assembly: GCF_018294505.1. Taxonomy (NCBI): domain Eukaryota; kingdom Viridiplantae; phylum Streptophyta; class Magnoliopsida; order Poales; family Poaceae; genus Triticum; species Triticum aestivum. Next base: position 423,365,343 of record NC_057808.1, on the reverse strand, counting down.
TCTTGAAAGCCCGCAAGTTAGATTGCATGGAGTCACCGGAGGAAGGTGAAGTTTCCTGATAGTTTGAATCAGAAGAGTTGAGTGGTTGACGAGTGATGCCCGCCAAAGGATGAAAAGGATATAAGTTGGAGATAACCTCGGTCCGGCGCTTCCTTGATGCTTCAGGTAAGCCAGAGGAGAGATCTGCATCCTTGTTGGCCCAAGTTTGCCTCCGGCTCTCATGAATCTGTTGCTTCAAAAGAAATTGAGGATCTTGATAGCTAAAGGATGGGAAAATCTTACTTTCCGGGTTACTCTTCGGACTTTCAGCCTTGGCAAGGGCTCCGAGTCGGAGGAAAGTACAGTTACCTCTTCAATCACCGGGTTACTCGCTCCGGTGTCCTCCTGCTGATAATCAGTGTCGATAAGGTGGTTAAAAAAACAAAGAGAAGAGCATAAGAATGAAGGGTTACCTCTGACTCGGAGGTGTCATCCAGCTGAAGCAGGTCTGAGGCGCTAGGCTTACTCCCCTTCTTGCGGGGAGCGGCTCTCCTGGCGGCTTTCTTAGCCTTCCTGGCTTTTTTAGCCGCCTCATGATCGTACTTGACCTTCCAGAACTTATCATTAGCCTGAAAAATACAACAAAGATTTCTTGAGGTTAAGATGAAAATTGTTAAAATGGAAAGTAAGGTGTTCAGATCAGTAGCTTACCGCCGGAGCCGGGTTAGTTTTGCAGAAGGGACTTAAGCCTGTCCTCCCGCAGTCTGCTAAGCTCTCGTTCAGAAGGGACTTGGTCATGTCGTCAACGACGTCCTCAGGTAAGTCGTTGGGACTGTGCCGCAGAGGATCGTCCTTCCGGCCCGTGTAATCACACATTAAGCCGGGGCGGCGGCTCAAGGGAATCACCCGCCATGCAATCCAGACCTGGACCAGATCAACACCGTTAAGACCATTTCCTAGAAGAGCTTTTATCTTGTTGATGGTGGGGATAAGAGGTTGACGCTCAGCTTGAGATAATTTGTCTGGCAGGGGTGATTTGACTCCAGATGCAGCGCGCGAAAGCCGGGCAGAGGGTTCTCATCAGCCGGAGAAGTATCCTGGCAGTAGAACCATGTCTGGTTCCAGTCCTTCGGGTGGCTTGGCGGTTCAGCATAAGGAAAGAGGCAATCTCTCCGTCGTTGGATTGAAATTCCACCAAGTTCCAAGCTAGGCCCGTTGGCACACTCGTTCTGGCGGTTCAGATAAAACAGCTCCCTAAAGAGCAGTAGGCTAGGCTCTTCTCCAAGGTATACTTCACAGAACACTTGAAAGTTACAAATGTTCGACACGGAATTGGGTCCAATGTCTTGAGGTCGCAGATCGAAGAAGTTCAGAACATCTCTAAAGAATTTTGAGCCGGGAGGTGCAAAATCCCGGTTCATGTGATCAGCAAATATCACAACTTCTCCATCTCTTGGTTGAGGTCTTTCTTCCGACGGGTCAGGGGCACGATAGGACATGACCTCCTTCTTAGGCAGGTAACCCGTCTTCACGAAATCATCTAAGGTATCATCAGTAACGTTGGACCTCACCCAGTTGCACGTAATGGGTGCCTTGGGAGCCTTGGGCGGCATTGTGAAAGACGAAAGCCTATGACAAAAGGAAATGTCCGGTTCAAATATAAGCCGGAGGAAGATTCCAGTTCAGTATTCAAGATGGCGGCTTATGAAGGGGCCTAATGATATATGGCTAATTGTGTCGGGTTATCTAAGCCGCTGTGGATATCATAAGTAATTCAAGTTGTTTAAAACTCTATCATGAATGAGCCGGAAATTTCACAGCGCATGGCCTCTTTTAAACCGGAGATATGAGCCGCTATAGCTAACAGATGCAATTTTTGACTAAGTGTAGCACAAACAGGTTTCACAGATCGCAGTAATTATTTTGGATCAAACGATCGTCTAGAAAGGAAAAATTTCTAGACCTAAAATCTGGCACAGAGAAGTTCATAAGTTCTAATGAGGTCTTTTTGCAAGCAAGAGGGATCTGCTAGTACTGGAAATGGGTGTGAAACCACTACCGCAGGAGTTCTATCCTACGTTCCGGATCAAAAGAGGTCGCGGTGGAAGAACTGTGAAGAACTCGGATGAACTACGAAGAACAGGGGAAGAACGGCGGAACCCTAATGCAAATCTACTGTATAGAGTGGCAGGGACTTACTGGCGCTGATGAGATGCGGAGGTGGCCGCCGTTTCTCTGGACCAGTTCAGGGTGATGCAGCGGCCGAGGTCGAGGAAGACAAGGGGCGCGGCGGCGGTGACGGAGCTCGAGCTCTCGGGCGTCAGAGGAAGAAGATGATGGAAGAGAGGAGTGATGAAGGCTTATGGGCCGGGCCTATTTATAAAGAACGGCTGATCAATGGGCGCGAGAAACGAGGAGGCCAAGACGTGATTATCTTGCCACAGAAACGCCTCGATTTTCGGGATGGTCATTAAAGATAAGATCCGTTGGGATATGACAGAATAAAAAAATGAATTTAATGGAAGATGACGTCATGGCGGGTTACTAGGAATCCAGAAGATGACGTCACGGCGGGTTATAACCTTCGCACAAGCAGAAGCCGGAAGATTTTCTCTTGAAGGGATTGAAGATTGACATGAACCGGTTCAAATCAATCTGGGGCCTAATGTTGAGGATATAACCATTAGAGTCACCCGCCCAGGAGGGGCCGGGTTACTCATAAGGATCATCACGTGAAGCCCAGTACCAAGCTTGAGGATGGCGGATCAATAATGGGCTTAAGACCCGGAGGCGGCTTAAGGCCCGTAGTGATAAAGCGCCGTTATGGCAAGACTTGTAATGTAAGGCAATAGTAGTTAAGAGTCCGAGCCGGATACTGTTATAAGCCGGCCGGGACTCTGAGAGCCGCTGGGCGTCAACCTCTCTATATAAAGGGATGACCCGGCGGCGGTTCAGGACGAGAGACAACAGATAGATAGCCAGGCATAGCGATTAAGCTCCCTGGTCATCGAAACCCTAAGTAATACCACCTCAACTGGACGTAGGCTTTTACCTTCACCGTAAGGGGCCGAACCAGTATAATCCTCGTGTTCCTTGTCCCGCTTAACCCCTTTAAGCTTCCTAGCTGCGATGGCTCCACGACTAAGTCCTTGCACGAGGACATCTGCCGTGACAATTCCACGATAGGTTTTGTTTGGCCAACTTGATCTATTTATCTTGCAATGGGAAGAGGTGCCCGGTAGTGGGTTCGATCTTACGGTGCTTGATCCCAGTGACAGAAAGGGAGCCGACACGTATGTATCGTTGCTACTAAGGATAAAAAGATGAGATCCCTATCTACCGCATTAGATAATGGATCTTGTCTACATCATGTCATCGTTCTTATTGCATTACTCCGTTTTTCCATGAAATTAATACACTAGATGCATGCTGGATAGCGGTCGATGTGTGGAGTAATAGTAGTAGATGCAGGCAGGAGTCGGTCTACTAATCTTGGACGTGATGCCTATGTAATGATCATTGCCTGGATATCGTCATAATTATTTGAAGTTCTATCAATTTCCCAACAGTAATTTGTTTATCCACCGTTTGCTATTTTTCTCGAGAGAAGCAACTAGTGAAACCTACGCCCCCCGGGTCTTCTTTCTCATATATTTGCCTTGCGATCTACTTTTCCTTGGATTTTTTTATTCAGATCTATTAAACCAAAAATACAAAAATACTTTGCTGCACTTTATTTTATTTGCGATCTATTATTTCTATCTATTGCAATTTTCTCCCGTCTCCTCGCCAATTTCTGGCGCCGTTACCCGAAAGGGATTAACAACCCCTTTAGCATGTGGGGTTGCGAGTGGCTGTTATTTGTGTGCCGGGGCTATTTACGTTTTGTTGCTTGGGTCTCCTACTGGTTCGATACCTTGGTTTCATAACTGAGGGAAAAACCTACCGTCGTTGTGCTACATCATCCACTCCTCTTGGAGGAAATACCGACGTAGTCCTAGCAGACATCATCAAGGGAATTTCTGGCGCCGTTGCCGGGGAGGATCTTCAACATAACCAGGTTCCTAATCACAAATCTCATCTCCTTGCAATTTACATTATTTGCCATTTGCCTCTCATTTTCCTCCCCCCCACTTCACAAAAATTTGCCGTTTTATTAGCCTCTCTCTTTCCGTTCGCCGTTTTCTTGCCGAATCTATTTTTGTGTGCAATCTTGTTTGCCGTTATGGATAGTTCTACCTCTATTGCTTGCACTCCCGAGGACAAGGTCCTCAACTTTAAACAAAGGGGAGGAGAAAGTTTAAAAGATGCTTGGTATCGAATTTGCAATGCTCATAATAAATCTATTCGTAAACAATCTACCGTTGTTCTTCTTCGCTGTTTTTATATTGGCATCACCACTTGGTATAGATTCGTCCTTGATACGATTACCGGTGGAAATTTCTTAATGAGTCCTCCTTTTGGTGCCCTTAATGCTATGGGAAATTTAGTGGGCTCACCACCTCTAATGGTTAATGGAACAATATTGACTCTTGAACATGTTATGGAAAGACTAGATGCTATTGAAAAGAAAATGCTTACTGAAGATCATATGGAAATTATACATAAAAAGATGCATAATTTTGCTACTAATCTTGGGTCAGAAGCGGGAGATATTTTTAAGTTGTTAAAAGAGAGGGGTACTTTAATCCATGAAAGAATAGAAGAAAGTCCGTCTCGGATCGATAAATTGGAAGAAATCTTTAGTAATCTAAGCACGACTTTTACTACCACTAAAATTATTGAGGAAACTCCCGTAAATAGTAGGAGATCCAAAAACAAGGGTGCAACTTCTAGTGATAGCAATAAAGGATCTTAAGATGACCAGTATCCACCCTGATTTTGTTGAAATAATAAGAGATCCTTTTTGCAAGAATGAAATCTTTGAATTTATTCCTAGGAGTATTGTTATTGAAAATCTCTATGCTAAATCTTTGAGGGAATCTACGTGTTTGATTGAAGAGTTTGGACAAAGATGACAAAACTTAGATCCTTGCCTTACGCCTAGTTAAGGGCGTAAAACTATAGCGCTTGTTGGGAGGCAACCCAATGAATAAAATTTATTTTTGCTTTTTTGCTTTCTGTTCTTGTGTGTTTGCACAATTATGCTACTGGTATGATTGTGTTTTTTGTGTTTTAATTAGTGTTTGTGCCAAATAAAACCTTTAGGATCTTCTTGGGTGATAGTTGTTTGACCTTGCTGAAAAAGACATAAACTTTGCACTCACGAAAATAATTTTCATAAATCAAAGAAAAGCGCTTTTGCCATGATTCTTTTTGCAGAAGATTAATATACAAATTACCCTGGTCGTCCTAATGTTTCAGAATTTTTGGAGTTACATAATTTTTTGAAAGTTCTAGATTACTACAGACTGTTCTGTTTTGACAGATTTTGTTTTCTTTGTGTTGTGTGCTTATTTTGATGGATCTATGGTTTTCTTTGATGAGTTTTTGCCATAGAAAAGTTGGAATACAGTATATATAATAAAAAAAAAATATTAATAGGTTCTTATAGTAGTGGTTTACTTTCTTTTACTAACGGATCTCACGAAGATTTTGTTGAGTTTTGCGTGATTGAAGTTTTCAAGTTTTGGGTTATCTTACGATGGATGAAAGAAGGATAGAAGAGCCTAAGCTTAGGGATGCCCTAGCATCCCAAGCTATTATCCAAGAATGAGCAACCAACTAAGCTTGGGGATGCCCCCGAGTGGCATCCCCTCTTTCTTCTATAGACCATCGGTATTTTACTCGAGGCTATATTTTTATTCGTCACATGATATGTGTTTTGCTTGGAGCGTCTTGTATGATATGTGTCTTTGCTTGTTTTATTTTGTGTTTGAAGTCATCAATCCTTTCTGGACACACCTACTTGAGAGAGCCAAAATTATGTCATGACTTGTTAGAATTGCTCTCTATGCTTCACTTAAATCTTTTATGAGCTAGGACTTGCTTTAGTGCTTCACTTATATCTTTTTGAGCACGGTGTGCTTTGTTATTTTTGAAGAAATGCTCTCTTGCTTCACTTAGATTTATTTGATAGTTAGTAAAATTTTGAAGAAATTCTCTCTTACTTCACTTAAATTATATTGAGAGAAAGAAAATTTGTTATGATCTTCACTTATATTTGTTTGAGCTTATGAAAAGCAACACATAAAAATTAGTCCCAAAGTGATAGATATCCAAGAAGGATAATGTAAAAAAATGTCATGAAGATCATTGGACAAAATAAACTTGATTCTTAGTAATAGTTTTGCGATATGATGATGTGATATGTGAGTTATGTTGATGAGTAATTGCGCTTAAGTAAGAATATTGGTGTTAAGGTTTGTGATTCCCTATGCATGCACGAAATTCAATAATCATGATATGAAAATTATATCCTACTTGTGGTGCATTATTCGGTGTTAATTATGCTTAATGCTTGCTTTACGAAATTATTCGTTTCTTGGTTGGTCACTTCTCAATCTTTTTGCTAGCCTTCATTTTGCACCAAGTATGATCTCTACTTGTGCATCCAAACTCCTTTAAACCAGTTTTGCCACATGAGTCCACTATATCTACCTATATGCGGTATTCTTTTGCCGTTCTAAGCAAATTTGCATGTGCCATCTCTAATTTTCAAAATAACTTCTCTTTTGTGTGTTTGTTTCGCTCGCGGAACGGTAACGGGTGGCTAATATTTTCCATGCTGGATGTGTTATTCTCACGATGAGTGTTTATTCACTTGTCATTGGTTTTAGGGATGCCCAGTCCTGAAATACAAAAATGAATTTACTTTATGTTGCCAAATAATAAATTCCTTGGAAAGTGTTGGTATGGAAGGCACCCGTGGATACGGTTAGCCATGGAAAGTGAAAGTATGGTGGAAAAAAAGGAATAAACTTTATTTTCTGTTTGGGAACTGCCTATGGCATATCTATCATGGAAAGTGTTCGGAACTCTGTGTCGTTTTCGTTGGTGGGATGGATACACCTCCCAAAATGTTTTTATCTCTATTTTTCGTTTTGAGCTCTGGCACCTCTACAAATCCCTACTTCCCTCTGCAAACGGCCTTTCTTTTACTTTATGCAATTTTTAATTTGAGTCTCCATCTTCTCTTGCAAAAGCACCAACTAGGAGGCAATATGATCATGAGTAAGTATTGGGTGTAGCTAATATGCGAGTGTGTTTAATGAATGGATCAATTTTTGAGCATGATGGGCTAGGGATAACTTATTTTAGCGTTGATATTTCGAAAGACATGGTTGCTTGTTGATATGCTTGAGTATCTAAATTATTATGTCAAAACTAGACTATTGCTTTGAATCACATAAAAGTCCAAATGTCCATGCTATAAAGAAAAGAATATGATATGACCTGATGAACAACACTCCACATCAAAACTTATATTTTTATCACTTACCTACTCGAGGACGAGCAGGAGTTAAGCTTGGGGAAGCTGATACGTCTCCAACGTATCTATAATTTTTGATTGTTCCATGCTGTTTTATTATCAATCTTGGATGTTTTATAATCATTTTATATCATTTTTTGGTACTAACCTATTGACATAGTGCCAAGTGCCAGTTGCTGTTTTTTCTATGTTTTTTACATCGCAGGAAATCAATATCAAACGGAGTCCAAATGCCCCTAAACTTTACGGAGATTTTTTATGGGCCAGAAGGAAGAAGATGGGCCCTGGTTGCACCTCGGGAGAGTCCCGAGGAGGGGACAACCCACCAGGGCGCGCCAGGAGGCCCAGGCGCGCCCTGGTGGGCTGTGCCCACCTCGGGTGCCCCTCGGACCGCCTCTTTGCTCTATAAATACCCCAAAAATACCAGAACCCTAGGGGAGTCGATGAAATATTCATCCAGCCGCCGCAGAGTCCAGAACCACCAGATCCAATCTAGACACCATCACGGAGGGGTTCACCACTTCCATTGGTGCCTCTCCGATGATGCGTGAGTAGTTCTTTGTAGAGCTTCGGGTCCGTAGTTTGTAGCTAGATGGCTTCCTCTCTCTCTCTCTCTTGATTCTCAATACAATGGTCTCTTGGAGATCCATATGATGTAAGTCCTTTTGTGGTGTGTTTGTTGGGATCTGATGAACTTCGAGTTTATGATCAGTCTTATATTTTTATATCCATGAAAGTTATTTGAGTTTCTTTGTTCTCTTATATGCGTGATCTCTTATAGCCTCGTATTTCTTCTTCTATATTTGGGTTTTGTTTGGCCAACTTGATCTATTTATCTTACAATGGGAAGAGGTGCCCGGTAGTGGGTTCGATCTTACGGTGCTTGATCCCAGTGACAGAAAGGGAACCGACACGTATGTATCGTTGCTACTAAGGATAAAAAGACGAGATCCCTATCTGCCGCATTAGATAATGGATCTTGTCTACATCATGTCATCGTTCTTATTGCATTACTCCATTTTCCATGAACTTAATACACTAGATGCATGATGGATAGCGGTCGATGTGTGGAGTAATAGTAGTAGATGCAGGCAGGAGTCGGTCTTCTAATCTTGGATGTGATGCCTATGTAGTGATCATTGCCTGGATATCGTCATAATTATTTGAAGTTCTATCAATTGCCCAACAGTAATTTGTTTACCCACCGTTTGCTATTTTTCTCGAGAGAAGCCACTAGTGAAACCTACGACCCCCAGGTCTTCTTTCTCATATATTTGCCCTGCAATCTACTTTTCCTTTGCGTTTTTTATTCAGATCTATTAAACCAAAAACACAAAAATACTTTGCTGCACTTTATTTTATTTGTGATCTATTATTTCAATATATTACAATTTTCTCCCGTCTCCTCGCCAATTTCTGGCGCCGTTACCCGAAAGGGATTGACAACCCCTTTAACCCGTCGGGTTGCGAGTGGCTGTTATTTGTGTGCATGGGTTGTTTACATTTTGTTGCTTGGTTCTCCTACTGGTTCGATACCTTGGTTTCATAACCGAGGGAAATACCTACCGTCACTGTGCTACATCATCCTCTCCTCTTGGGGGGAAATACCGACGTAGTCCTAGCACACATCATCAGTCGCGAAACTGCGAGATGAGATAGCTCAAGCCAAGGAATAGTTTAATGCTGAGAATGCTAGGATGGCAACAGAACGAGCCGCCCTGGAAGCTGCATCACAACAGATTTAGGCAGAGTCGTTCCGGCTCACTTTGGACCAAAACGCTTCAAACACTGTTATGAGGAGGAGGCACCAGACCCGTCTACCCACAGAGTTTGAAGCAAGGAATCTTTTCATACACCCGGGGCAGGAAAGAGTGACCCACCCGGTGCAAACCGGGTGGTCGAGGCGCCCGTGGCCGGGGCGACTGTTCAACCACAGGTTGCAGACCCGCCTTGTTTGAATTTGGCCCCGCCTCAGCAAGTGCCGACGCCGCCGGGTCATTATTCTAATCCTCTGGACAATATGATTTCCGCGGCTATGCGATTGACGGCTCTCCCTGTTGAAGGTGAGTCTCCAGCCACGATGGAGATACGGAGGGCCGGGGAGCTTCTTCAGACAGCGGTGGCTCAACAGGCGGCTTACTCGTACAGTCGTAATCGGATTCATTCAACCCCTCATCAAAACCGAAGTTACAGCAGGGATATTGAGTCGTCGGCGGTTTCAAGGGTGAGTGTGATAACCCACAAGTTTAGGGGATCACAACAGTTTTCAAGGGCAGAGTATTCAACCCAAATTTATTGATTCGACACAAGGGAAGCCAAAGAATATTCTCAAGTATTAGCAGCTGAGTTGTCAATTCAACCACACCTGGATAACTTAATATCTGCAGCAAAGTATTTACTAGCAAAGTAGTATAATAGTAACGGTAACATTGGCAAAGGTAATGGTAGAAGTATTGTAGTGATTGTAACAGTGGCAACGGTAAAGTAACTAAGCAAAGAACAGTATGTGAAAAGCTCGTAGGCATTGGATCGGTGATGGATAATTATGTCGGATGCGGTTCATCATGTTACAGTTATAACATAGGGTGACACAGAACTAGCTCCAATTCATCAATGTAATGTAGGCATGTATTACGAATATAGTCATACGTGCTTATGGAAAAGAACTTGCATGACATCTTTTGTCCTACCCTCCCGTGGCAGCGGGGTCCTATTGGAAACTAAGGCCTCCTTTTAATAGAGTACCGGACCAAAGCATTAACACATAGTGAATACATGAACTCCTCAAACTACGGTCATCACCAGGAGTGGTCCCGATTATTGTCACTTCAGGGTTGCCGGATCATAACACATAGTAGGTGACTATTGACTTGCAAGATAGGATCAAGAACTCACATATATTCATGAAAACATAATAGGTTCAGATCTGAAATCATGGCACCCGGGCCCTAGTGACAAGCATTAAGCATAGCAAAGTCATAGCAACATTAATCTCAGAACATAGTGGATACTAGGGATCAAACCTTAACAAAACTAACTCGATTACATAATAAATCTCATCCAACCCATCACCGTCCAGCAAGCCTGCGATGGAATTACTCATGCACGGCGGTGAGCATCATGAAATTGGTGATGGAGGATGGTTGATGATGACGACGGCGACGGATTCCCCTCTCCGGAGCCCCGAACGGACTCCAGATCAGCCCTCCCGAGAGAGATTAGGGCTTGGCGGCGGCTCCGTATCGTAAAACGCGATGAATCCTTCTCTCTGATTTTTTCTCCCCGAATGTGAATATATGGAGTTGGAGTTGATGTCGGTGGAGCTCCAGGGGGCCCACGAGGCAGGGAGGCGCGCCCTAGGGGGTGGGTGTGCCCCCACCCTCGTGGACAGGGTGTGGCCCCCTGGTCCTGATTCTTTTGCTAGTATTTTTTTTATAAATTCCAAAAATAATCTCCGTGGAGTTTCAGGTCATTCCGAGAACTTTTGTTTCTGCACAAAGATAACACCATGGCAATTCTGCTGAAAACAGCATCAGTCCGGGTTAGTTCCATTCAAATCGTGCAAGTTAGAGTCCAAAACAAGGGCAAAAGTGTTTGGAAAGTAGATACGACGGAGAAGTATCAACTCCCCCAAGCTTAAACCTTTGCTTGTCCTCAAGCAATTCAGTTGATAAATTGAAAGTGATAAAGAAAAACTTTTACAAACTCTGCTTGCTCTTGTTGTTGTAAATATGTAAAGCCACCATTCAAGTTTTCAGCAAAGATTACGACTAACCATATTCACAATAACACTTAGGTCTCATGTTTACTCATATCAATGGCATAATAAACTAGCGAGCAATAATAGCAAATCTCGGATGACAATACTTTCTCAAAACAATCATGATATGATATAACAAGATGGTATCTCGCTAGCCCTTTCTGAGACCGCAAAACATAAATGCAGAACACCTTTAAAGATCAAGGACTGACTAGACATTGTAATTCATGGTAAAAGAGATCCAGTCATAGTCATACCCAATATAAATTAATAGTAATGGATGCAAATGACATCAGTGCTCTCTAACTGGTGCTTTTTAATAAGAGGGTGATGACTCAACATAAAAGTAAATAGATAGGCCCTTCGTAGAGGGAAGCAGGGATTTGTAGAGGTGCCAGAGCTCGAGTTTTGAAATATAGATAAATAATATTTTGAGCGGCATACTTTCATTGTCAACATAACAACCGAGAGATCTCGATATCTTCCATGCTACACACATTATAGGCGGTTCCCAAGAAGAATGGTAAAGTTTATACTCCCCCACCACCAAGAAGCATCAATCCATGGCTTGCTCGAAACAACGAGTGCCTCCAACTAGCAACAGCCCTGGGGGAGTTTTTTTTTGCAATTATATTGATTTAATTTGCTTAAAGCATGGGACTGGGCATCCCGATTACCAGCCATGTTCTCGTGAGTGAGGAGCGGAGTCCACTCCTCTTGAGAATAACCCACCTAGCATGGAAGATACAGACAACCCTAGTTGATACATGAGCTATTCGAGCATACAAAACAGAATTTCATTTGAAGGTTTAGAGTTTGGCACATACAAATTCACTTGGAACGGCAGGTAAATAACGCATATAGGAAGGTATGGTGGACTCATATGGAATAACTTTGGGGTTTATGGAATTGGATGCACAAGCAATATTCCTGCTTAGTACAAGTGAAGGCTAGCAATATTTCTGTCATACATATGACACTTCTATGACCGATAATTGTGACAAAACCCGGTATCATCATAGATGTGGTGGGCACCTACTTCTATGACAAAAAATCATGACAGAAAATGGGCTTTTCGTCCTGGGCGGGCTGGAGACGTAGCTGCATGACATTCTTTGGGCCGTCCATGACGTAAAAAAATCATGGTAGAAGCGAGGGCGAGGAAAATTTCGGGGAGTTCCCGGTTATGGTGGGACGTCGGGGGCCGAGCGATGCGCGTTTCTCTCGTACACGTACGCGCGTGTGTACGAGGCGTTGGCTCTAACTGAACCCGAGCGAGGCGTTGGGCTCTAACTGAACCCGAGCGTTTGCACTGCAGGCTACGCGTTACTGAACCCAAGCGATCGATCGATGGCTGTTAACTGAACCCGATCGAGCGATTCCTTCGCTACTGCTGCTAACTGAAGCCGATCGATTGGATGAAC